>NC_060905.1:8481339-8633839 GCF_014805685.1 Silurus meridionalis | reverse complement strand
CTCACTCAATCATAATGTAAATCATTTACTCATTCACATGTTTATTCACTCGTTCAATTAGTCAATCACTAAGTCATTCATCCAATCACCCTGTCACTTATTCATTCGTTCATTCAATTACTTACTCACTTTCTTCCTCATTAACTTACTCACTTATTTAGTCAGTAACTAGATTATATACATTCATTCACTCACTTACTCACTCACTCACTTATTAACTTAACCATTCACTTAATCATTCACTCACTCATTTACTCACTCACATATTCACTTAATCATTCACTCACTCACTCACTCACTCACTCACTCACACACTCACTCACTTACACACTCACTCAATATTTTCAAATAATTATTAGTTTATATTAATATTAAGGTTGGTGTGATGTGGCCTGAGGCAAAGCAGAGTTACTGTTACAACCTCATAGTTGATTCTTTTACGTTTCTGAAAGTTTTCATTCTGTTTACACCCTTTGCAGACATTACTGTTACATGTAAATGATTTTTATTTATCAATTACTTTTCAGCAGCTTTAATCGTGTTATCTCACCAGTCCCTGTTTTTTCTCTCTCCTGAAGTTAACAAAACAAAACAAAATAAAATAAAAAAAAACCCAAAACCCTAACAGCACGCCACGTTGCTAAGAAACTAGAAACTTGAAGAACTGAAGAATTTCTTCCATTAAAGTTCATTTCAGCATATGAATGATTGTACATTTTCTTCAACATACTGCATAAAAATCTTCACACAGAGCCATAAAGTCCGTATGACTTTGTTGTTACTATAGAAGTTATAATGTCTTAGAATTAGTGCATAAACATTCTTACCAATCAGAGTGTAGAACGCACAAATAGTGTGTATGTATATATATATATATATATATATATATATATATATATATATATATATATATATATATATATATTTACATTTTTACATTTATTTATTTATTTTCTTTATTAAATAGATGTTCATTAGTGTAAATTTTTTTGAACGAAAGCTACAATCTTGATTACGTGTAAACCAGAGCCTGTTACCAATCCGAATCTCCGTGGCTCGCTGCTCTGCTATGCTCAGTCAAGTACACAAAAACAAAATCACTGACAAAACACTTTGAAATGTTTTCCAACAAAATCTGTTCAACAGAATGAGATAGGAACAAGGATCTTCTTTCTTCTTTTTTATACTTAAAAAGCATTACAGCACTTCTTAAACAATGTACAGTACATTAGTCAAGAAGATGAAACAGCTTTAAAACGATTTTTATATATATATATTACTTCATATTTTCTTTACGCAACACTGAATGTCTTAGATACGGAAAAGGATTTAAGAAAAAAACTAAATGTATTTGACAACATTAAAGTTACAGCCATATATCCTCGGATTTTATTCTGAAGTCTTGAAAGGTTTGTGTTCATACATACAGAACAAACTGCAATAAACATGTGTGTGGTAAAGAACACGAGGAAATATTAAACATTTTAAAAGCACATTATTGTAACAGCGCTATAAAAAAAAGAAAAAAAAAGAAACATGCTAAACCCATTATCACATGAAACATCAAAACCACCGACACCACAGCTCACTAATTAGATATATAAATATATATTTTAAAAATGTACAAGTTTTTTCCCAGTCTGCTTTAATAACCAACACATTGTTTTATAAATTAACAAGTTTTTTTTATAGAGAAGTGAAGTGGTGTATTTTTTAATCCTCTGTAGTAACAAATTGTGATTGATGTTACTATTAATATATGTTTTTATTAGTTTATTTATAGAATACTTTAGTTATTTTTAATATAATTTTTTTATAAATTAAGTCCTTTAATAGCTCAAAATTTTATTTTATTTAAATACATTTATGTAACTCATGTAAACACTGTATATCCTGCACTTGCTGCTTTTGCACTTCTGATTAGACCTAAACTGCATTTCGTTGCCTTGTACTTGTACATGTTTAATGACAATAAAGTTGAATCTAATCTAATCTAATCTAATCTAATCTAATCTAATCTAATCTAATCTAAATAGTGATGTTGAAGTGTGTTGAAGTATGTGGTGCTTCTATAACTCTCTCTGTTCTTTCAGTACAGTTGACTATAACCTGTCAAACAATTGCCCCCTTCTTTGTGAAAAAAAAATTATTGCATCTTATTTGAGAATCTTTTATAAAAAAGAAAAAAAAAAAAGAAAAAAATCCTTTACCATCTTGGATTTTTTTTTTTTGTTATTTTGAACAAAACTATATTTTCTGTTCACAACTCTTACACAAGCTGCAGGTAATGAAAATATAAGGCCATTATGGTAATTTGTATATCTGGAGGTTGTGTGACAGTAGTATACAGATTTGACATTGTTATTGTCACAAGAACCGCAGTCAATTGAAGGCTTATTAGAGGCTTTAAATCCTCTAAAATCAACAAAAAAGTAGGCATATTTAATAATTTGTCATTTTGGGTAGAATGAAAGCATGTAAAGAAGCACAAAAAGTGATCTTAGCAAGTAAAATATCTAGAAAATACTCGAATTTAATATAAATTTATTCAACCTAATTCTGGACTCATTATTATTCATTTCAGCTTGTATTTCTACATATATCTTGCAGTAGAACATGTCCCTTTTCACCTTTGATATGAGTACAAATGACAAAGTTTTAATAATAGGATTTAGTATATTTAGTTTGTTATAATATTATAATAGGAAATAGTGGATTAATCCGCCTATATACTTGATATTTATATTTGTAAAAATGCCATATTTTGCAGTGAAGTTCCCAAAAACACGACTTCACCAGTACACATTAATGTTCATTCATTCACATTCATTTTAGTATACGTTTATGTTGTGTATTCCCAGGCAAGTTCTAAAAGCAAAGCAACCTATTTTTCTGATTGCACTTATAAATATCATTCCAGAAAAGAAATTGTTTTGATTTTCTTTTTAATCTCATCAATATCACACCTAAACTTTTATTTCTACAGAATACTCTTATTATTTCATGTGGTTGATCCAGAAAAGGGATTTTTTTGTTGCTATTTTAAATTTCCGTTCAAAAATGTCATCTCTGTTTTTCTGAAAATCGAAATGTCGCCACTGATATGAATAAGGTTCTTTTGCATAAGAGCAGCACATTAAAAATCTTACACATTTGGCCCCCAGAATCCCAAAATGCTTAAAGTGTAAACTGGTGACTTCCAGATGACACAGATCTTTGAGATGAGCGATGGAATCTCCTTTTAAACACAGTACCACTCTTCTGCCTGTCTCGCACATACTCCTGGTAGTTCCTGGTCAGCAGCGTGTACAGGAAAGGGTTGATGCAGCTGTTGCTGTATGCCAGACACGTCACGATGAAGTTCACACACACCATTGTGTTATGAGAGAGTGTCCCATGTTCAAAGTAATAAACACTGAGCAGTTGCCATATCCAAAAAGGTACAAAACATGCCCAATATGTAAGAACTATTCCAAAAATCATGTATAGGACTTTCTGTTTAAGGCATTTAGTCCCGCTCGTTGCTTTGGAGGAAGACAACAGGTCAGTTTGTGACGTCCAGTAAGTCTTTGCTAACTTGAGATAGAGGTAGCCAATGACACATCCAGGAGCTAAGATACATGTGTTAAAGAGGACGGTCAGGTAGGCTTTGTAAGCAGGCATCTGCCAGGTGGGATGGCATATATGCTTCTCGACCCCATCCCGGATGCTCGTCCTCAGCTCGATCATGATCATGGTGGGGAGTGAAAGAGCGAACGAGATGACCCAGACGATGCAGGTGACGGCTCTCCTGTAATGCCTTGAACGGGTGAAGGTGTCCAGCGGTTTGAGGACGGCCACATAGCGCTCGGTGCTCATCACGGTCAAAATAAAGATGCTGGCGTGCATTGTGAGGAAGTCAAGGCTAAAGAGCACACGGCAGCCAATGTCACCGAAGTACCAGTCCTTGACAAAGTAGGTGCACACCACAAACGGAATAGTGCACAGGTACAGCAGGTCAGCCAAAGCCAAGTTCACGATGTAGATATACATAGTACCTGTTACTCGTATCGCAATGTTCATTATCACCAGGGTATACACGTTTCCAGCAATACCTACTAGAAACATTGTAATAAGCACTGAACCTAGGAGAAACATTATTAAGGAGTCCTGAGAAGATTCAAGGGTCTCGGAAAATGACAGAGATGCGTTGACGAATACATCCGAGTTGTTCAAATGTGTCCCCATAGCCAAGATTAACATGCAGCAGTTTACTAAAGAAAAGAGTGACAAGGGTGTGGAAGAAGCCTTGCCAATAAAAGCATTGTATATGAAGACGTAGATAATGACAATTTACAATTTCAATTACATTTCAGTCCACAAGACAGAGATATCACCTGTGATGTGAGGACCTCAGATAAAAGTCTTATAATTATCCAGCATGAAAGCAGAATGTACATCAGAGTCAGGTCAGAAAACACTCAGTATTAATGATAATAGATGTATAAATGTTACCGGCTCAGCTTTCCAGGAGACGTCCTGGTATGCGTTTGACTCCCAAACAATTTGCTGAACATCCCAACTCTAAAATTTATATCCGTCTCCCAAAGAAACAGTGATTCTTCAGAGGTAAAAGTGAAGAAAAACTCTGGAGGTTTTTAAGATGAAATGAATTCAAATTGTGGTGAGGATTTGCAGATTCTCCGCAGTGTGCAGCTCTGGTGTGTGCCTTGAGAGTGTATGCATGCAATTTTTTCTCTCTCTCTTTCTATCTCTCTCTCTCTCTCTCTCTCTCTCTCTCTCTCTCTCTCTCTCACTCTCTCACACACACACACACACACACACACACACACACACACACACACACACACACACACAAACACACACCCTCCTCCTGAGGGTTCCTTATACAATTTTCATCATTAAAGAAGCACTTATCTAAGATGTGATTGTTTCCTTCCCTTTTATGGTGGGGTAAACAGCTGTGTTAAGTTTTAGAGTAAACCTGATGGTTCCAGCCATCCGTCTATTTTCTTCTTCCCATGTCTGATTTTAATATATAACGTGGGCGTTTTTGCCATAAATAAGCTCGTTAAAGAACACAATAGCTACTTTCTCTTTTAATGCACATGTAATCAGTGGTAATCTGTGAATGATAATCTACACTATGTCTTATATGGTCATTTTTGTGATACAACATACTTATGGATATGTAAATGCTTTTTCATTATGAATTATAAAATCTCATCATCACCTAAAAGTTGTTGTTCTTTGGCTATGTATCATGTACATGATATTACTTAGTGATTGTACAGTTTGTTTCCAGCCCTGTGTGTCTTTAGATTCCAGAGTGATTAGATCCCACCAAGAAATAGAAATATAATTGTCTTTTATATAGACTTATAAAACTGTCAGCTTGATTTAAAGAAATCCAGTCCACTCTTATCCTAAAATAGCTTATAGATACATTTTTAATCTATGAACAGTATGAAACTAGAATGAACAAGTTTGGTAAAACTTTACTAATGTGAGAACCATGTGTGTTTAATTGGACCTTTATTTTTGGCCTGCTGGAATTTCTGTTTTATTACTCAAACCAGACAAAAAACTAATGGCAGAGGGTAATCTTTTTCCACATCAACCAGCAGGAAAAGCCATTTTCAAACGACAGATAGCATGAGCTCCGATCAACTGCCTCACTTTTCTTTTAAAGATCAGGGATGTGCTGATGACGTGTATGAAGAAAACTTAGTTTAGACCTAAATAATGACACGCTTTTCACATCATATCTATTTATAATTCTGAATAATTACAGATATTACAATGATATTCGCTGTAAATGGAAACTGAGTTTTGGTAGATGGCTGACACAGTGAGCTTTAAACCTGCAGGAAGTCTTTGTGGATTTGATTGGTAGATTCCTCCACCAGACAGGTGCAAGAATATGAAGTCTTAAAATAGATTCCCTAAACCAACCAGGTGGGAAAAACAGGATGGCAAAGGATTACCTGATAAGCCACTACAATTGGAAGTCCTACTGAATTGATATGTTCTTAACAAAAATGATTCAGACTATGCTCTTTTGGCATTTTTGGACTATATATTTTGGTACTCTGTATATTTTAGTATTTTATTTGTGCTGGATAGATTACATCAAAAATGCAAAAAAACTAAAATTCAGATAGTCTTTAAAATTACTGCTTCAAAATCTGCTTTTGTGATTTGGCAGATAATTATTTAAGATCAAAACACTCATTTTTATTTAAAAATATAACAAAGTATAACTAAGGTATGTCACAAGCTTGAATTTGGTCATTGTGCAGAGGCAAATTTACTAAGTAAGCAGTTGTATAAATGAATGATAAAAAGAAACCATTTAGAGACACATGTTAATAAAAAAAAGGATAGAAAAAAGTTTAAAAAGTAGTCAGTGCTTGACTAACAGAGTCAACTCTTTACACAAAGAGAGGAAAATATAGCTCAACATAACTCGATTGTCTCAGTCTATTAAAATTGTACATTTGTGCAGCTAAATAAATGTATTATAAACAAGCACTGAATAAATAAATAAAAATCTAATATAGGAATAAATGAAATTAAATTTTTATTTCATGTTTTTTGATCATGTACGCAGATAAGCTGGTCGATGTAACACTATCCTCAGACACAATCACCTAATCAGGGTTGTTTTATCTGTTTTTAATTGGTTTACTCATTCCAGTGATTAATCTAATTACTATTCGTGTTTGCCCTGACGCTGAATAATTTGAATACAATTTATCCAACACTGAAATGCAGAACGTGTCATTTCAGAAAGTACAAGCTTTAGATGAAAAAGCAAGGCACATCAGTGGATATGTAAAACGCTCTGAACCATCATCAGCATTAATTGTGTCATTATTGTAAATTGCTGAGGCATTCAGTTTTAAATGTTGTGTTGCGGTGTGCTCGTCAAGTCAAGTTTATTTCTATAGCGCTTTTCACAACAGACATTGTCTCAAAGCAGCTTTACAGAAATCAACAGTCAAGGTGAATGGTGTGCATTTATCCCTGATGAGCAGCCATGGCGACTGTGGCAAGGAAAAACTCCCTTAAATGTTATGAGGAAGAAACCTTGAGAGGAACCAGACTCAAAAGGGAACCCATCCTCATTTAGGTGACATCAAGAGTTTGATCATAAATCTTTCAGCAATACAGAACACTGAAGAGAGAGAACTAACATGAGTACTGGAGTATAAGATTATAAGTAAATGTACTTTCTACAGTCTTTGGTAAAAAAATGGAAGCTACTGAGCTCAACATTTGTGATCATCACAGATCCAGCAACAGCTTTTCCATGCCAGAGCCTTTAAACACTCCAGGAGGTCCAATGACAAAACTCCACACATGTAGTGGGATCCAATTGGCACTGGTACGTCTCTAGATGGTTTAGGATGTTTGTGAGTTCGGCATCTACTTCTTTAAAGTCCATTATCATCATGAGGTGGGACGTGACTGGAGCTGGCCAAACCTTAGGAAGCCTCGGGATGGGGAGAGAAAGAGAAGCAGTGGAGAGCAATTAGCGTAGCTGCTGTTCATGATATTAACAGCACAAGTTGATAATGTGCATGTGATCAGATGTTCTGAAGGACAAGGTTATTTTGTGAGATGTGTTATGTGTAGGCTTTGCCAAAAAGATATGTTTTTAATCTACACTCAAACTGGGTGAGTGTGTCTGAACCCCGAACAATGTCAGAAAGTCTATTCCAAAGTTTGGGAGCTAAATGTAAAAATGCTCTACCACCTTTAGTGGACTTTGCTATTCTAGGAACTACTAGAAGCCCAGAGTTTTGAGATCTCAGGGAGTGTGACGGATTGTAGCGTGTTAAAAGACTGGAGAGATACATGGAAGCCAAACCATTTAGTGCTTTATAAGTGAGTAGCAGTAGTTTGTAGTCTATTTAAAACTTAACAGGTAGCCAATGTAGGGACGATAAGATTGGGGTTATGTGATTATATTTTCTTGACCTAGTAAGAACTCTTGCTGCCACATTATGAACTAACTGAAGCTTGTTTATTAATGATGCAGGACATCCACCTAGTAATGCATTACAGTAGTCTATTCTGGAGGTCATGAACGCATAGACGAGCTTCTCTGCATCGGATATAGACAACATATTTCTTAGCTTAGAAATATTTCTAAGGTAAAAGAAGGCTGTTTTTGTAACTTGGTTGATATGATTTTTAAAAGATAAGTTGCTGTCTAAAATAACTCCCAGGTTTTTTACTGTTGAACTAGTGATTACAGAACATCCGTCTAAAGGCAGGTTGAGATGCTGGAGCTTCTGTATACTAGTTTTTGGGCCGATGAGGAAAATCTCCGTCTTATCAGAATTTAATAGTAGAAAGTTATGGGTCATCCAATCTCTTATTTCCTTAACACACTCAGTTATCCGAGTTAATTGAGCTGTATCGCTTGGTTTAGATGAGATATATAGCTGGGTATCATCAGCATAACAATGGAAGCTAATTCCATGCCTTCTAATAATATTTCCTAAGGGAAGCATGTATATTGTGAAGAGCAGGGGTCCTAGAACTGAACCTCGTGGCACATAATTCACTAGCATTAGCCTGGATAGCTCTCCATTTAAATCTACGAAATGGTAACGATCGGATAGGTAGGATTTAAACCAGCTTAATGCCTCTCCCTGAATGCCGATGTAATTCTGTAAGTGATCTAGGAGAAGATCATGATCTATAGTGTCGAATGCAGCACTAAGATCTAGTAAAACCAACAGCGAGAGGAAGCCTTGGTCCGAAGCTAAAAACAGGTCATTAGTGATTTTAACTAGAGCAGTTTCTGTGCTATGATGGGGCCTAAAACCTAACTGAAACTCTTCAAAGATATTGTTCTCTTGCAAGTGGGAACATAACTGGGCGGCGACACTCTTTTCTAAAATCTTAGACATAAGAGGAGGTGAGCTTTACTTACCAGAATCATATTCACTACTACTACTACTGCTACTACTACTACTATTAATAATAATAATAATAATAATAATAATAATAATAATAATAATAAGCTTTATGACATTGTGTGCATAACGTTTAAGTTAGATATGACACATTTCTATAGAATTTTAAGATTAATTATTGATTAATTTTCACTTTTTACAGTTAAAACAACCCCAAAGCAAAAGTATCATATGCTGTTTTGTCTTTCAATTATTGTCCATTCTTCTATGCAAAAGGCTTTAAGATTCTTGGGCCTTAATGTATTTACTGCTCTTTAAAAGTTTGTCTGCAAACTTTTGATGTTGTTTAGGTTAGTGGTCTGTGAGGGCCCTGCCACAGCCTTCATCTTGTGTCTCTTAAGGTAGTCCATTGTGGATTTTTAGGTGTTTTTACGATTATTTTACGTCGTGTTATCAAAGCCATCTCCTTTTCATCTTCAGCTTATATTTACAGACAGTGTGATGATTGATTCCAGAATTAGCAGGTATTCAACTGTGTCCATTCTTGCATGTGTCACTGGATGCAGCACAAGCTAAAACACAAGGTGGTGAGGTGTACAGCTTATACAATTCTGCATCATTTTTATTCCAGTCATATATTTTCTCCAGAATGTTTTATTTTAACTTCATTAGACCACAGAGCTTGTTTCCAAAATATATTAGAGTTTTAGATGTTCATTTGCAAACTGATGCTGAATGTTGTGGTGAGGATGCAAGAAATGTAGCAGTTTCGTAAAGATTACAAAGTCAATACTGAGGCTTTTTAACAGGGGTTTTGCTTTTCCAGCAGTGATGATGATTGATAATAATAATGACCAGCTGTGCACAGATTTGAGTTAATTAAATTTAGTTCAGTAATGTGAGATCTCAAATCTTTTGCATGGTACTCCTTTTTTCTTTATTTACTCTAAAACTCTACAGAAACTTTACATAAAATATAATATCAATCTGGTTTAAAATGTTGAAGAAACGGTTCATCTCATGCTATCTGAAAGTTAGTTTGGCTCTCTAGTTACTTGCCACTATATGATGTCTGACTTTCCTTCAATTTTAGTATAAACAAATCACTTTTTCAAAAACACTGTTTTAGTCTGATTTAGTAAACCATTTAAACATTTGAAAATTCCCCTCACATGATTTAAAAATGGGCAATTATATAAATGAGCCCATTTGTGCTCTTAAGGCTGCATACAATCAGACATATTTATCAAAAGCAGCAAGGACATTTTAAGGACAATGGAGGAAATGAAGTCATAAAGGAACCAGGGGAGAAAAAGCAAGTTAAACAAATTAAAGCTTGAAAGAAGAGGAATTATCCCAGGAACTGACTACATACTGAAATATAAATGTTGATACTGAGTGTGTGCTAGTTCCTTTCTAATCATGTACTGCTCATTTACTGGGATGGAGAGCAAACTCCTACTGTGTACTCTTAATAAAGATTCCTCTAAATGTCTTTATACTGCAGAACTTGCTTAATCACTCATCCTTCTCAATAGTTTACCCCACTTTCAATTACAGGGGAAATTATCCTCAAGCTTGCAAAAAGAAGATTGTATCAATCTCTGATTGTAAAGTCTAATAGTAGCAGGGAGATTAGACCATCTGAAGGAGCTGCTCAAAGATAAAATAGTTTCATACAGGGGGTGAGAGTCATTCTTCAGGAACGATGACAGTTTAGCTACCATCCTCCTTTCTCCCACCTCCTGTACAGTATCCAGGAGAATCCCAGGACTAAGTTGGACTTCCTGATTAAGAAGCAGGATGAACGCACTATATAGTCAAAAGTATGTGTATTAAGTGATCATAACATCTATATTCTATATCCTCGTTGAACGTAATGGTCCAAAACCATGGAGGCATTACTCTGGAGTTCATTTTCTTCCCTTTTGGGAAGGTTTTGGAGCTACAAAAGCACTACTAAGATCAAGTACTAATGTTGGGTGGAAAGTCTGGGGGGAATCGTTTTTCCAGTTCATCCCAAAGGTGTTCAGTTGGTTTGTAATCAGGGCTCTACTTAGGACACCCAAGCTCTTCAACTCTAACCATCTCAGATCAGGTCTTCAGCTCATTTTGTGCTCAGGGCATTGACATGCGGGAGCAAGGTTGGGCTTCTGAGTTCCAGTGAAGAAAAATATAGATTATAAATATAAATACTGTAGCATACATAGATATCCTTGTCAAATCGTGTGCTTCCAATATTGTGGAAACAGTTCTGTAAAATTAAACACATACTTTGGTCATAAATTGTAGCTTTTGATTATTTTCAATAATTTTCTTTTTTGTGCAAAGCCACCCAGGTATTGTTTTTTTTGTTGGGTTTTTTTTTGCTATTTTTTTCTCAATTACTTGAAATCTAAATTTTTATCATACATATCTTTGTTAAATTCATTTATTGATTCATAATGTGGGATTCCATGTAGAGATAGGATTGTTCCAATTACCCAGTTTTAGGATCAGATCTCTAATGCTAAAAAAAAAAAAAAAAAAAATATATATATATATATATATATATATATATATATATATATATATATATATATATATATATATATATATATATGTTGGATTGGATTTCAGACAAAAAATGTCTATTAGATCCTGTAGCAAGTGGCAAATTAATATCAGAATAGTATTTGGAATATAAATGAGTTTCTGAATTCAAGAAGAGATTTAATCGTTTTTTGTTTCCTCTTCTTGAAGTTGGAATAATACTTTATTATATGAATTATAATTATATGAATTTATATTTATTATAAATATAACTGGTGCGGTTTACAGTGTATAAACATAGATATTGGAAACCTGTCTGAAACAAACATTTATTAAAGAAAAAAAAAAGAATTTAACAAAAGAGAGACATTATTCTGATATAAAAGACAGACAGTAACATATAAAGAAGCTTCTTTTATAAAATCATAGAAAAAGAAAAGGACAACAATTAATAAAACAGAGAGTCTGTAGGACAGGCATTGGATTCCTGAAAGTACAAGTGGAAGAATGACAAAACCTTCTGCTTATTACAGTATTGATTCCAAGCCATTTCTTTCCAAATCATACTGAAAGTGACCTAATAAGAATCCTCAACTTTCAGCTAAATTATGAAATTGATTATACGTCTCGTTTCCCCAGTACTGCATGTCATATGCAGTGTGATCAGCATATTCAATGTTGTCCCTTACAAAGTAATGTTATTTTTATTCAGACTTTATTGATTTGTGTTGCAGGTCACGGGTTCTGCTACAATCTCAATGATTCACCTTCTACGTCCTTCTTCATGTTTTCTCAGTAGCAGAAGCAGAAGGCAGATGTAATAATTGATCAACTCTAGACCATCTCTTCTCTAGGAGGCCCATAACAGGAGGCCCATTGTTACTGAGACAACTTTATACCGCACACGGACACTTACGGACACTCTACACCACACCATACCGCACACGGACACTTACGGACCCTTACACCACACCATACCGCACACAGACACTTACTTTATGGACAACCCACCACTAAAATTGTCTATTGTTTACACTTTGATACACATTGTTTACTGTTTCAATGTCTACTGCCATAAGGATTTTCTTTGTATATACATTTTTCTCTTGTTCACATACATATCTTTATATATCCTTTATATCTTATATTTTATTTTATATAGTTTTTATACTTTATTTATCTGCTTTTTTTTCTTTCTCCCCACCCTATTCCCTTCTTGCCGGACCGTCGTATAAAGCATTTCACTGCATGTCGTACCCTGTATGTATGTGTATGTGATGAATAAAAATTTGATTGGATTTGATTTGATTTGAAACACAGCTGAAGCAAATGTCAAAATATAATATAAAAAAATCTATTAGTTATCTTAGGTTATAAATTGCTGTGGCTTTTCACAATAATAATACTAAAGAGTTCTAGAAGGAAAAACTCTACTGCTCTAAACAGCATCTGTTTATATAACAGATTATCGTATAATTGCAGTTTCTTTAGTAGTTTTGCCCAGTTATTAATTTGTGGCTTTCTATCTAAATGCTTGACATTTTAATTTCATTACAAATTCATGTTTGTTTTCAAAAATGTTTTAACATTTACTTATATATTAATCCGGATTAGACCTATATTTTATAATGATCTCCTCAGTGAGAGGTAAGTTTTGTCAGTTTCTTTATTCTTAGTGAGAGTATTTTTCCAAAGCCAATACACACCCAAAAAGGTAAAATATGAACCTTTTTTTATGGTCTTAACAACAAATCCTGTAGATCGTTCCCTGTTTTCCTGGTGCCGTTTATGAGCCTGATATCGAATATTACATATTTTAATAAAATCTTTAAAACCAAGACGTGTTCATTATTTGTGTGTTGAATTTTACTGGATTTCTGTCAAGACCATAAAAAACTTGACATTTTGGGTTTGGTCTATTTTATTTGCCCAGGAGATACACTATGTAGGCAGTAGTTTTATTTTTTTTGCTGTTATAAGAAACTCCACTCTTCTGGAAAGATGCTCCGCTAGATTTTGGAGTGTGCTTGTGTAGATTTGTGCTCATTTAGCTACAAAAACATTAGTAAAGTCAGGTACAGATGCAGAGTGAGCAGAGGTGGGAAGTAATTAAGTACAAATACTTTCTTACTGTAATTAAGTAGATTTTGCTTTTACACAAATATCTGCACTTTCTACTCTTTCTATTTTTTAAGCCAGGCTGGATACTTTAGTTTGAATCTATTTGGTGACATGATAATATTTTATCACTGCTCACCGTTTTCAGCCCATCAACCTATTTCTTGTCATTGTGCGGCTTTTCAAATTTACCACTGGTGTAGGCTAGTTTATGAAGCTAACAACGAGCAATGTGGATGAAACAGAGGAAGTCAGCGATGTAAACATGACTAAGAACAGAGACATTCCTGATCACCTGATCATCCTCATCTTTTCTCTGCTTGTGTTCTATTCTATATGGTGGATGTTCAGCATGGATACAATTATTAGGTAGCAAATTTTTCTTTTTTTAATTTTTTGAAAATTGTTTTGTATTACTATATTAATTAGAACTGTCAAAAAGCGTTAACGCAAAAGTTAGAGCCTAAATATCTTTACTTTAGCTTGAATGAAAAAAGTGTAGTGAGTACTTCGACTTTTACTATAGTTTTTTAAAACATGAGTATCTGTACTTCAGCAAAGGATGTGTGTACTCTGAGGGTGAGGAAGCCTAGGGTGCAGTCAGCATTCCAATTCATCTCAAAGGTGCTCAGTAGGATTGAGGTTAGAGCTCTACAGCATTCAAAGACTTCTTATACAATTGTGTGCCTCCAACCTTATAGTAACAGTTTGGGAAAGAACCACATAGATAAGTCAGGTGAAAAATCTGGAAAATAGATCTGGGAAAGACAAATGTCCAAATACATTTGGCCAAAAAGTAGATACCATAATCCATGAATGACCTATCAAAACATGAATACAGTATTTCCTACAGTTTCCTCTCTGTGTGGTGTAAATGCAGTATTGGAGTAATAAATGATGTCCTGATTGCTTCAGGAAGACCTCAGATATTGCTTGTTTTAGAAACTGAAGCATTATTTTTGCCGTGCGAGGCTGTTTTACTTGCACAACCTTATTCAGTTCAGCTAAAAAAGCTCCCTCTTTCATAAATACCCAACAGCATGCACAGACCATTTCAACCTAATACAGCAATCATGTTTCCATTTCAGATATTCACACATCTTTCTGTATAGCGGTGGATGTGAATACAAAACAATTTTTACAATTCCACACAAACCCAGGTATCAGGTTTGGTTAGAACTAGAAGCCTTTGAGGAGATGCATATGATGCATGTAAACATTTCTGTTATGCTCCAGCATTTTCTTAGTTTGAGTACAGAGTATTAAAATAAATACAACAACGAAATTAATAAGCGTAACTCCAAAACATACTTTATGGCGAAAAATCTATATAAAATTGAGATCATTTCAAGTGATCATCCAAGTTCAGAGCATCAGGATCCAGAGCCCATAATGTCAATTCTAAGATTCATATCCATTACTAGAAAGAAACCATTGAAATGATTTGAACCTTTGAACCAAAACTTACAATATCTACTGAAATCTTTCTTTGAAATAAATACAAGTCTCACAAGTCTCAGATTTATAAATTATTTTTTTGTTTGTTTTTTGTTTTTTTGGTCAGTGTCCATGTAAGTCAATTTACTGCATAGAGTCTGAAAATATTTTGTTATCAGCAAATGTAATCTATTATTTCCTCTTGTGAGATAACACTAAAACAAATAACAAATTCTATTCTTTTCTTTTCTTTTCTATTATATTCTGTTCTATTTTATATAATATATTATTTCCTGATGTTTATATTCTATTGTCAGATTATGTTGCTCCATTTAAAAAATGTAAACACTACAATTTGCAAAATGGTTTGGCAATAGAACATGGTTATTTCTAGGTTAAAATAAGTAAAAATGTAAAAAAAAAAAAAAAAGAAAAAGATTTTAGAATCTTATATTTGACTTAGTGTAATCTCTTATATATTGTGAATATATAATGTATGAGAATATATGTTTACAATATAATATTTAATTTAAAAAAGCATGAGGTAACATCTGCCAACATTTATTGACTATACTTAACTATGTTAGATTGTTTTCTTGCAAAAATGACAACTGCTTTAGATTTGATCAATTTGTAAAACATTTTTTTTTTCATTTTTGAGGAAAAGTAACATGTCAAATCAATTGGATAAATCAACTGGATACTCCTAATCAGAACAAGACTGATACAAAATGTATACTTGCACTGTATGTATAATATTGCAATAAATATATAAATGTTTCTCACTTTGGATCATTTAAAATGCGAGTAAATGCTGTTGTCATGTAATAGAGACAAAAGCAACAGATGCAAATGCAGACTTTTATTGTGCAAAGTGTGAAATAAACATTGTAACTTTGGGTAACATTGAGTATTTACAAAACTAAACTAAAAATCCAAACATACAGACTATGAAGAAAACTATGAACAAGACTATAAACAAAACTATGAACAACACAATGACAGGCAAAGCAACAAACTGACATGGTATCAACAAAAACTTCACAAGGAGATAAACAAAATAGGGCTTGAAAATGGTGCTGATTAAGGTAAAACAAGAAACAGGTATGCATGGTTTGTGACATGAATGGGCTGCGAGGAAGTGTGTCCTCTTTTACGCTGCCCTGACAGATGTGCATTACTGTATAAGAGCTGCCTAATTCATAAAAAATATATTTTTTGGGCCTAATTTATTTGATTTGTATTTGTATTTTTTATAATTATTGGCCTGAGACATACAACCCAAATCCGAAAAAGAGCTAAATAAACAGAATGCAATGATTTGAAAACCTTATAAATCTATTTTCTATTCACAATTAAACAAAAAACATATCAAATGTTTAAACTGAGTAAAAAATACATTTTAAGGAAAGAATAAAGTCAATTTGAATTTAATGGCTGCAACTGGTCTCAAAAAAGTTGGGACATTATTAATACATTTTTATTACATTGTTAATACACATAGGATTTTCATTAGTTGCCAAAGTTTTGATCTGTTATTACAATGTAATTACATCTGTGTGTACATCTGTGAACTGAGGACACCAGTTGCTGAGGTTTTAAAAGAAGAATGTTGTCCCATGTTAAATGTAGAACTTTAACCATTTGAAAACATTTGATGCATCATGAAATGAAAAAATACAACAAAGGATACCCGAAACTGTTGAGCAGCTCAAATCCTGTATCAGACAAAAAAGGGACCACATTTCTCTTCCAAAACTTCAGCAACTTGACTCCTCAGTTCCCAAATGTATCCAGACAGAAGATGTGATGCTTTAGAGTGGTAAACATGGGCCTGTCCCAACCCTTTTGAGATGTATTGCAGCCATCAAAGTCACATTTGCTGATCCAGCAGCTGGCATTTTCAGTAACTTTTACTGAAAAGATCAGACTATCATCAAGCTGGTATGTGAAACAACACTAAAACTATTTGGAATGTGAATTATTTGACCCAAGACCAAAAGCATTATTCTGTACACTGCACATCAAGGCTTCTTCCTGATACAACCATATTTTTTATGATTTTCTTTGAAGACGGATGATACATTGAAGAAGTACACATCCAGGGAACAGTCATAAAATTTATTTATTGTAGAGGAGATGTCAAGCTGCTTCACCAAATATTCAGTTTCACATTGAGGAATACTTTGTAGGAGCCAAAAGGGATTTTGCACTTTAGTTTAAATCAATGTGACAAAAACCAAACATTTTGTTCTAGCTCATGTCTCTACATTGCTGTTAGAGTTTATATTTCCACCTATATTTTAAACAATAAAATAAATAATGGGGGGAAAAAACAACAATGATTACCAGTACTGAAAGGGCACTTACACCAAGCTCCTAGATTTTGGTCACAGTTGAACATCCTGAAAAACGTTGGATGTTATGTTCAGTTCTAGAAAAAAAAAAGAGTACAGTTGTACAGTTTTCTCCATTCTCCAAGCGGGTTCGGCAATAAAAAACCTATAAAGTCCATAGAAGTGTTTCATTTTCACAGTTATTATGCAAGCAGACTTCCAGATGACACAACGAGCCTGTCCTTTTCATTTCAAGCAAGAACTAGTCTAAAACATACTCATAGGGACAGTTCGACTTGAAAAATACCACATAAAGTGACCTTTCATCAGTTTAGGCTTTAGTTTACTAATCAGGGAGCTGTGAATTCAAGCCCCAACACTAGCAAACTGCCACTGGGGGTCCTAGTGCAAGGCCCTCAACCCTCTTTTTTTCTCCATGGATTTTATTGCTGACCATGGATTTGAGCCCAATTATTACACCACCGTACTAATATGAATAATGTAAGAATTTATTTAAAAAATTACAGGATAATATGGGTGTGCTGATATTGTTTGAGGTTCACTTTGACATATATGACTAATTTCAGTAAACCTTTCTGTAATATTAAATTAAAATGAACAGTCTGATCACAAATATCAATAAAACGCAACTTTGAATGCAACATATTAAGGAATGTTGTGATTACATTTGTTATATCACCTGAAGTGTTTTGGAAATAATGAGTTTGAATCGATCAGTATTTTGTTAATGTGCAGGGTATTCTAAGACTAGAACAATGTCTATATAAATTGTACTGTATATGTACAATATAAAACAGTCTGGTTATGTTTCACATAATTATATTTACCATTTTATGTAGGACAGATTACTGTTAATATAACAGAATTTCCCCCTTAGAAGCCGCATATGCTGCTAAATTTTTTTACCATTTTGGAGAAATGTAAACAGATTGGACTCTTGTCTTTAGGATGATGCAGTAACAACGTTTGTTTGCAGTAGCAATTGTCAGATTGAGCAAGCCAAACTACAGCTAGAGAAAACAATGTTTACTGTGACTAATCAATAACAGGCTACATAAAGTGTGTCTACTGGCTTTGGTTATTTATTAATGTGACATGTAATGCCATAATCCAGTGAAGGTTAAATGCAAACGTTATTTCAGTCAATAAATCTGCACATATATATATATATATATATATATATATATATATATATATATATATATATATATATATATATATACATATATATATATATATATATATATATATATATATATATATATATATATATATATATATAGAGAGAGAGAGAGAGAGAGAGAGAGAGAGAGAGAGAGAGAGAGAGAGATATAGATATAGATATATAGATATATAGATATTTATAATAAATATATATATAATATAATATAACTTAATATATAATATATAATTTTGAAAATATAAAATTATATATATATATATATATATATATATATATATATATATATATATATATATATATATATTTATATATACATATACATATATATATATATATATATATATATATATATATATATATATATATATATAGAGAGAGAGAGAGAGAGAGAGAGAGAGAGAGAGAGAGAGAGAGAGAGAGATAGATATAGATATATAGATATATAGATATATAGATATAGATATATAGATATAGATATAGATATAGATATTTATAATAAATATATATATATATTTATAATTAATATATATAATATAATAATATATAATATAATAATATATAATATAATATAACTTAATATATAATATAATAATATATAATATAATATAACTTAATATATAATATAATATAACTTAATATATATTAAAATATATTCGTATATCTCTATATAATATAAGAATATATTTTAATTAATTAATATTGTTTCTTAATGTACTAGAAATCCATCATGCAGATTAAAATATGTATAAAGTCTAGATTGTAAATCATCCATCTTAAAAATATCCTTGATACCTTTGTGGATAAACTGAGATTGTACTTAGTGACTTAGAACTTAACTACTATAACATTCCAAATACAATATATAGAATAGGGACTAAATTAAATTAAATTGATTTAAATTCTTTACCATTTGTATTTGATATTATATGACCACTATCATGAAAATGAATTTTTTTTTATATAATGTATCCCTGATGAGTAAAAACTCCCTGCCACGACATGAGGAAGAAACCATGAGGAGAACCAGACTCCAGAGGGAACCTGTGCACATAGATATATATTATAAATCTTTCCTCCTCTTTAACTGCATACGTTAGAATTAAGCAGTGTTAGGTGTGTTAAAATAAACTTGAATATGAGTTGAAAGTTGGAGATGGAGACTAGAGTGTAAACTTTTCTTAGAAGTTGCTGAATATTCCTGCCCAAAATGCACTTTAGTGATCTTATGAAAAAAAGAGTAGGAGCATAGATTCTTTTCTTAATAGAGTTCTAACCCTGACTTTAGTTTTGGAAAGTTTTCTTACCAATTAATGTGCAGCATTTTGGTACCCCAGGGTGATCCATCTCTCTCAAGAAACCAAAGAAGTGTATAATTAGCTGGCTCCTGAGCTGGTATACAGGTTTTCTGGTATACTGTACAGTGCATTAACAGAAGACTCCTCACTAAATTCATGTAATGTAGTAATGTTTTCTAAGTCCACATCCAGGCAGTCAGAGACATAGCTTTCATAGCTAGCAAAAGCCAAGCAGTAATTAAAATTATTCTTATGGTACAAGTGTTTTAGGACCACTTTCAATTCACTAGTTCTAGCTTTGAGATTCATATACCATAATTTTACAAATGTTTTTATTGATTTACTTTTTCTTTTCAGTTTAAGTGCAAGTTCGAGTTCAAGCGCACGTAAAAACAAATAAACGGAGTGCCTGTTTTCCTGACTAAGCTTTTAAGCTTTTATCTGGCAGTTTTACCTTAAAGGAGAGACTTTGGTGTACTTTTGCACATTTGATGCACAAAATTAGATATATAGATATATAGATATTTATAATAAATATATATATAATATAATATAACTTAATATATAATATATAATTTTGAAAATATAAAATTATATATATATATATATATATATATATATATATATATATATATATATATATATATATATTTATATATACATATACATATATATATATATATATATATATATATATATATATAGAGAGAGAGAGAGAGAGAGAGAGAGAGAGAGAGAGAGAGAGAGAGATATAGATATATAGATATATAGATATATAGATATTTATAATAAATATATATATAATATAATATAACTTAATATATAATATATAATTTTGAAAATATAAAATTATATATATATATATATATATATATATATATATATATATATATATATATATATATATATATATAATTATTATTTATATATGTATATATATTTATAATTAATATATATAATATAATAATATATAATATAATATAACTTAATATATATTAAAATATATTCGTATATCTCTATATAATATAAGAATATATTTTAATTAATTAATATTGTTTCTTAATGTACTAGAAATCCATCATGCAGATTAAAATATGTATAAAGTCTAGATTGTAAATCATCCATCTTAAAAATATCCTTGATACCTTTGTGGATAAACTGAGATTGTACTTAGTGACTTAGAACTTAACTACTATAACATTCCAAATACAATATATAGAATAGGGACTAAATTAAATTAAATTAAATTGATTTAAATTCTTTACCATTTGTATTTGATATTATATGACCACTATCATGAAAATGAATTTTTTTTTTTTATATAATGTATCCCTGATGAGTAAAAACTCCCTGCCACGACATGAGGAAGAAACCATGAGGAGAACCAGACTCCAGAGGGAACCTGTGCACATAGATATATATTATAAATCTTTCCTCCTCTTTAACTGCATACGTTAGAATTAAGCAGTGTTAGGTGTGTTAAAATAAACTTGAATATGAGTTGAAAGTTGGAGATGGAGACTAGAGTGTAAACTTTTCTTAGAAGTTGCTGAATATTCCTGCCCAAAATGCACTTTAGTGATCTTATGAAAAAAAGAGTAGGAGCATAGATTCTTTTCTTAATAGAGTTCTAACCCTGACTTTAGTTTTGGAAAGTTTTCTTACCAATTAATGTGCAGCATTTTGGTACCCCAGGGTGATCCATCTCTCTCAAGAAACCAAAGAAGTGTATAATTAGCTGGCTCCTGAGCTGGTATACAGGTTTTCTGGTATACTGTACAGTGCATTAACAGAAGACTCCTCACTAAATTCATGTAATGTAGTAATGTTTTCTAAGTCCACATCCAGGCAGTCAGAGACATAGCTTTCATAGCTAGCAAAAGCCAAGCAGTAATTAAAATTATTCTTATGGTACAAGTGTTTTAGGACCACTTTCAATTCACTAGTTCTAGCTTTGAGATTCATATACCATAATTTTACAAATGTTTTTATTGATTTACTTTTTCTTTTCAGTTTAAGTGCAAGTTCGAGTTCAAGCGCACGTAAAAACAAATAAACGGAGTGCCTGTTTTCCTGACTAAGCTTTTAAGCTTTTATCTGGCAGTTTTACCTTAAAGGAGAGACTTTGGTGTACTTTTTGCACATTTGATGCACAAAAATTAGATTAAAATGGCAGCTAATCAGGGCCTTTATTCAAAGCCCAGTGAAAGCACTGGAATAGCTTACGTGTCTGGTTCCTTTCCTCCATGCATATTGCTGTCAGCCTGTCTACAGAACAGAGCTTATTATAGGCAGAGATATATTCCAGAGCGTGGGCTGGATTTTTATTATGGATGAATGGGTTCGATGTAAAAAAATTTGACAGTTTGTTAAAATGTGGATTTTTTTTTCTGAATTGTTTCCAATTTTCCAAACATTTACGGAAAACATGCTTTATCTCCCTGGGAGATTTCTTAAAATTTTATTTATGAATATAAAAACAATATTTCAATTCCATCCAAATACACATTTCTGAAAAAAAGAATAGGATCTATTGGATACATGCTCACAAATCAGTGGTAATAATTTTTTCTTACTGCGTAAAGCAACTGCTGAAATAAAGCAATTTTTTAAGATCATATAAGTCCTATTTTATATTAGGTGAATGTTACAAATAGGAGACACCTGAGTCTGCTTGGGGTTAGGCATTCACTCTGTAGCCAGAATATTCTGGGGAAAAAAAACCCTAAGAAACCACTAAAGTAATGATGAAAATCTAGATCATTTTAAGACACTAAAAATTTTTCACAATTGCTTAATACTGCAAAGTCTGTTTTTTATTTATTTGGATTATTGAAGACTTCTTCTTTTTTTGGCTGCTCCCTTTAGGGGTCACCACTGCAGATCATCCGTCTCCATACCTTCCCTGTCCTCTACATCTGCCTCTTTTAACCCAACTACCTGCATGTCTTCCCTCACCACATCCATAAAGTTCCTCTTTGGTCTTTCTCTTTTCCTCCTTCCTGGTGGCTCCATCCTCAGCATTCTCCTACCTATATCCCTCCTCTGCACATGTCCAAACCAGCTCAATCTCGCCTCCCTCACCTTGTGCATGCGCTGTCCCTCTAAAAAAAAAAGTCATTTCTAATCATGTCTATAGTCGTCACTCCTAATGAAAATCTCAACATCTCCAGCTCTGCTACCTCCAGCTCCACCCCCACCTCCTGTCTTTTAGTCCTTTAGTACTGTCTTTAATGCCACTGTCTCTAAACATAGGAGGTCTCACCACAGCCACAGCTCCTGATGCTCTTCTTCACCCACTCCACCCTGCCTGCACTCTTTTCTTTACTTCACACTCTCCATTACTTTTGCACCCAGCTACCTAAGCTCCTCCACCTTCACCACCTCTTCTCCCTGCAACTGCACAACTTTACTGCCCTCCCTCTCATTCACACACATTTATTCTGTCTTACTCCTACTGAATTTCGTTCCCCTTCGCTCTTGCAAGTACCTCCAGCTCTCCAGGCTCTTCACAACCTGCCTCCCCATAAATCACAATATCATCCGCAAACATTATAGTCCACAGAGACTCGTGTCTGACCTCGTCCATCAACCTGTCCATCACCACTGCAAACAGGAAAGGGCTCAGAGCCAATCCTTGATGCAGTCCAACCTCCACCTTAAACCAGTCTATCTCACTCTCCTACTCTTCTACTTCATCTCCATAGTCATCCTACAGACCACCATCTGATGCTGTCTAGCTACACTGTCCCCTGCCAACACCTACAGTCTCCAATCTCTTTCAGGTTGCATCTCTTGCATAAAATGTAGTCCAATGTAGTGTATGAGTATCTTCATCCACTCTTTTATGTCAATTTATGCTCCTCTATCTGCCGTTCCACATTCTCTCCTTAATGCCATACCTACCCATCACCTCCTCATTAACTCTGTTCCCTTCACCTACATGCCCATTAAAATCTGCTCTAATCACAAATCTTTCATTCCTAGGTGCACTCTTCACCACTTCCTCTAACTCTCTCCAGTATTTTTTCTTCTCCTCCATCTCACAACCCACTTGTGGAGCATAAACACTGATGACAACACTGATGACATGACATTTCATCATCCCTTCAATTTCCAGAATTAACATTCATCACTCTCTTCACCACCATTACTTACTGTGCTCTTCCTTCAGAATCACCCCTACACCATTTCTCTTTCCATCCACACCATGAGAGAACAGTTTAAACCCCCCTCCAATGTTCCTGGCCTTACTCCCTTTCCACTTGGTCTTTTGAACACACAACATGTGTACCTTTCTCTTCTCCATCATATAAGCTACCTCTCTTCCTATACCAGTCAAAGTACCAACATTTAACCTCTACTCTCCCCATTTCTACTTTCCCTGCTGTCTCTGTATACATCTTCCCCCGCTCCTTCTCCTCCTTTGGCCAACAGTAGACCAATTTCCACTGGTACCCTGTTGTATGTGTATATACACTCACCGGCCACTTTATTAGGTACACCCTACTAGTACCGGGTTGGACCCCCTTTTGCCTTCAGAACTGCCTTAATCCTTCATGGCATATATTCAACAAGGTACTGGAAACATTCCTCAGAGATTTTGGTCCATATTGACATGATAGCATCACGCAGTTGCTGCAAATTTGTCGGCTGCACATCCATGATGCAAATCTCCCGTTCCACCACATCACAAAGGTGCTCTATTGGATTGAGATCTGGTGACTTTGGAGGCCAGATTGAGTACAGTGAACTCATTGTCATGTTCAAGAAACCAGTCTGAGATGATTTGCGCTTTATGACATAGCGCGTTATCCTGCTGGAAGTAGCCATCAGAAGATGGGTACATTGTGGTCATAAAGGGATGGACATGGTCAGCAACAATACTCAGGTAGGCTGTGGCGTTGACACAATGCTCAATTGGTATTAATGGGCCCAAAATGTGCCAAGAAAATATCCCCCACACCATTACACCACCACCACCAGCCTGAACCGTTGATACAAGGCAGGATGGATCCATGCTTTCATGTTGTTGACGCCAAATTCTGACCCTACCATCCAAATGTCTCAGCAGAATTCGAGACTTATCAGACCAGGCAACGTTTTTCAAATCTTCTATTGTCCAATTTTGGTGAGCCTGTGCGAATTGTAGCCTTAGTTTCTTGTTCTTAGCTGTGAGGAGTGGCACTAGGTGTGGTCTTCTGCTGCTGTAGCCCATCCGCCTCAAGGTTCGACGTGTTGTGCATTCAGAGATGCTCTTCTGCATACCTCGGTTGTAACGAGTGGTTATTTGAGTTACTGTTGCCTTTCTATCAGCTCGAACCAGTCTGGCCATTCTCCTCTGACTTCTGGCATCAACAAGGCATTTTCGCCCACAGAACTGCCACACACTGGATATTCTCTCTTTTTCGGACCATTCTCTGTAAACCCTAGAGATGGTTGTGCGTGAAAATCCCAGTCGATCAGCAGTTTCTGAAATACTTAGACCAGCCCGTCTGGCACCAACAACCATGCCACATTCAAAGTCAATTAAATCACCTTTCTTCCCCATTCTGACATTCATTTTGAACTGCAGCAGATCGTCTTGACCATGTCTACATGCCTCAATGCATTGAGTTGCTGCCATGTGATTGGCTGATTAGAAATTTGCGTTAACAAGCAGTTAGACAGGTGTACCTAATAAAGTGGCCTGGGAGTGTGTGTGTGTGTGTGTGTGTGTGTGTGTATATATATATATATATATATATATATATATATATATATATATATATATATATATATATATATATATATTTGGCCTTGAACAATTTATCATTGTTAAATATTTGTTAATAATTATCTGTCACTGAATTCAATTTTTTATGATTTTACTATATCACTTTTAAATGGCAATGGACACTACCAAAAAGCAGCATAATACAGTATACTACAGTAACTACTTTATAAAACCACATAGATTCTGGATATATGTTTTATCAGACTCAGTATAATGTGATTATAATCTTTCTCTTCAATAACTGTGTACTATAATGGTCAAAATTGGAATTTCAAAACATTATAGTTTAATTATCAAGTCTGTTTTGTTAAAGATTTTAAAAAAAAAACTATAATGTGTTGTATAAATTAAATGTGAGAAATGTTGTGTAATTTGTAGCCTGCCACTCACACAATCAAGTGACTGGAAAAAGAATGGTTGATAAGTAATGAACTGCAGCCTGGCTTCTGGATCACAATCTACAGTACATAATAAGAAAACGTAATAAAACGTCTAATCAATACACAATTTTCCAAAGTAAAATCCAATGAATGACTTGTTCATCAGTATGTATAATTAACTGTGATCTTCAGTCTAGCACACAGTGTTCAGGGGATCCAAGTGTCAAGGCTTCAGAGGACAGTTTGTTCACTGCTTTTTTCTAGACACTGAGAATAATTAAAAATCTGTGCCAGTGAGTTCTAATGCTAATGTCTGCGGCATCCTTGGGGAACTGTGGCAAGTTTTGGCAGCCCCAAGCTACTAAAGTCTTGTACATGTGATTATATAGATGTTTACACTCTGATAATTTGGAATTACAAGTAAACACAGCATTAGATTTGAGGGAGAGATGGGAAAAGGGTTAGATTGATCATCATATGTACATATATTAGATATTTCTCCAGTACACCATAAAGTATCCAGTATCCCAATATCCCTATGATTTGTGGGTGAGTTATAGGGTTTCTAGGCTACACTAGGTGTACATATATGCTGAAGGCAGAGTGTAGCTCATCTGTGATGTGATAGTTCAATTCAGTTCAATTCAATTCAGTGCAGTTCAAGTAAGTTCTCTTCTATTTTATGCAATTTGTATAGCACTTTTTACAGATGGTATGAAAAAGAAACCTTGAGAGGAACCAGACTGAAAAAGGAACTTTTCTGGGTGACACCGAATATTCATTCATTATAGATTCATGTTCAATCACTCCAACACTGCAAAACTGCTTATGGCAACTGTAGTTTTAAGTCACTCTTGAAGGCTGTTCTCATTCATTTTTAGTCTAAATCCAACATTATGGATCTGAAGTTGACAATTATCTCATTCATACAACTAAGCAGTTACTGATTAGGTCCCAGCAGTGGCAGCACTGGGATTTGAACTCATGACTTTCTGGAAAAAAAGTCCAATATGTGAGCTCCCGCTCTCCTACTGTCAACAAAGCAATTTTGCAGCCCAATGCACCTTATATAAAAAGTTTAACGAAGAGCACACAGAACAGGACAGTCAATGAGAAGATCAACATTGACGTCTTTTATTACATCAAACTGAGACAGTTTAGAATTTTTTTGTATTGCTACAAAGATCTCGTTTAATGGCAAGTAATCATAACTGAGTGTAATATAAATCTGCAAACAAAAGCAAAGTAAGTACAGACAGTGTATTGCGAAATCAAACCCAAGTGAAAAATTGATAAAAGAAAAACATCTGTACATTAGAAATGTGTGCACACCAAGTCGATGTTTTCTCATGCAACTTCTGAGGGGGATAAAAAATAAAAATAAAACAAATGAAAAAGTGTGTGGAGTTTTTCTTATTATTTTTCTTGCTGAAACCTGGCAACCCTGGTTAAACAAGTAGCCTTTGTGCATGTTACTGGTGTCTGCAAACACAGACTGTACACTGCATGACTGAATGTTAATTTTTAAATGACTATTACTGGATTACTCTAAAGATTCACTAGATTGAAGTGCACAGTATTAGTTGAGTGTCACAGGCTTTCCATTTAACTATATTGAACAATTTCTTACAGCACCAAAATCCAGTTACAAGCTTGTGCACTTTGTAAATATACAATTGCTGTTCGTCTACACTTCTACTGTTATGTTTCAAGACAAGAACCATTATTCCTGTGACGAAGAAACAATCTTTTGTCCTGTCTCAATGACTACCATCCCATTGCACTCACTTCTATCATCATTAAAGTGCTTCAAGAGCCTCTTCATGAGGCACATTAAGACCCTGCTGCCTGGGACACTACATCCACTGGACAATGCCATCTCCAATCACACTCCACCTGGCCTTCACTCATCTGGATAACAAGGATTAATACGTATGAATGCTGTTTATAGACTTCAGTTTAGCATTCAGCACTTTCCTTCCTCAGCACCTGATTGGGAAGCTGAGCCTGTTGAGCATTAACATTTCCCTCTGTAACCGGATCCTGGACTTTTTGACTGGAAGACCTCAGGCAGTCCTGATCGCAAACAGCATCTCCAACACCATCACACTGAGCACTGGGGCCCCTCAGGGCCGTGTACTCGGTTCCCTGCTGTTCACCCTTTTGACTCGTGGCTGTATATCAATGCACCACTCCAATCACTTCAAGTTTGCTGTTGACACGACAGGAGGGTCTCATTAGCAAGAACGACGAATCAGCATACAGAGAGGAGGTGCAGAGATTAACAGTCTGGTGTAAAGCCAACAACCTGTCTCTGAACGTAGACAAAACAAAAGAGATGGTTGTTGAATTCAGGAGGACACACATTGTTCGCTTCCCTCTGAACAATAATGGCTCCTCCGTGGAGATCTTGGAGAGCACCAAATACCTTGGTGTTTACCTGGCAGAGAACCTCACCTGGTCCATCAACACCAGCTCTATAACAACTAAATCTCAGCAGCGTCTCTACTTTCTGAGAAATCTGAGGAAGGCACAGCTTTCACCACACATCCTCACAACCTTCTACAGAGGGATTGTCGAAAGCATCTTAGCAGCTGCAGCACTGCTTGGTTTGGGAACTGCACTGTCTCGGATCGCAAGACCCTGCAGCGGAAAGATTTTTTGCACAACCTTCTATACTGTACTGGTCGGCGCTACTGTGTTATTGTTTTTCCTTGTCTCATGTTGTCTCGTCTTTCTCTCCCCTCCTCTTTTTACACTAAATGTTGCACATGTGCACTTTGTGTTGTTTAGAAAGTTTAGAGTTATGTGTCATCCTGTGTTCATTTATGATTTTTGCTGTAGCACCTTGGTCCTGGGGAAATGTTTAGTTTCACGCTGTATTACATATGGACAGTAAAGACGGCGTGACTTGATTTATGCACAATCTATTACCAAATTTCTAAAGGAAATGCACGTTCATTAGTCGACTGCTTGGCCTGACTCCACTACAGTATGAGGTGTCACTGGGAGAAGTGTATCAGCGGATACAGTCAGTGTAACTGATCCAATAACAACCATGAACTTAAGTTAAAGTAGAGATGCACTTGGTAAAATACTACTCAAGTGCTCGCTTTAAACTTTCACTTGAGTAAAAGTACAAAAGTATGTGCCTTCAAATGCACTTAAGTATCCAAAAAACTATAATTTATTATGGCTATAATGCCATCATTTATACATTCTTTCCCCCACAAGACTCTTGCTTAATCAAATCAATTTATGTGAAAGGACTCTAAAGTTACTCTTAACACACCAATCTATTACCAGAATGATATTAATTAGTCAAAATTAGCCCAAAACCTTTTTCAACTACTTCACGCAAATAAGGCCACGGGTGTGGTGGCAAGTTAAAGTCAAGAGTTTCTTCAATCCCTTTTTACTCTCAAAATGTTGTTAGCTTAGATGTCCGTGTTAATTAGATACCACCAAGCGGCGGTCAAAACCTGTTCAAAACAGAGCGGATGCTCCACCCTGATTGGTGGCTTGACTAACTAAGTTTTTCTCCACTCATAAATTAAAAGGAACTGAAAAAAGTAATTGACTGATTCAGCAAAATGTAGTTGAGTAAAAAAATATTTCACTTTAAAATGTAGTAAAGTAAGTCTCCTTAAATAGAAATACTTCATTAAAGTACAGCTATGTAAAAAAGCTACTTTTCACTAGTGCACTAACGAATTACATTCAGTTTGTTACTGTCCACCACTGCAACCAATGAATGTAGATCCAGCTCATTAATGCCAGTGTAAATATGCATAGAAAAGCCACAAAAACTGAAGTATTTTCAATGTTGTTTCTTTAATATAATCTTATTTACATGGAATAGTTTCAGAAATGTTTAGTACATTGTAAGTTACATTAATCTGGCATCCAATAAACAAATGACACTCAGGACCTAATAATTGTACATAGTAATAATAGCATTGGTCACATCATTTGGAAAAGTGGTTTTTAAAAAAACAAACATACTGGAACTAGCAGGCACCGTCCAGAATCATCTACGAAACTCACGAGTCATTCTGACTTACACGACATGCGTTTCCATCGCTTTTGTGTTTATCCACCCTAAAAATGACGGATCAGCACTCGAGTCATCTGGAAAAAAAACGGAGCAATCGGTTCACAAAAACAACGAAAAAGCGCTGTCCCCAATCCGGTCCACATAAGAAAAAACATGTTAAGACAGAAATCAAGAATATAAAGGTGTCATTTTATTGCATATATCACAAATATGAACATGACCGCCGGGGTCCAGCCTACATCAACGCTAACTCGATCCAGGCCAATGGACAGGCTTCTCTGAATTAGCAGCAGGTTTAAATACTTTGATTCAAACATTAAAATAAAGAGAGTAGTGTACAGCTTGTTTGTGGATAAAAATAAAAAATAACAGGGAATAATGATAATAGCAGCAATACTTAAAAATACATTACATAGTAATAAATAATTTGTTTAAAAAAGAAAAAAAAGAAAAAAAAAAAAGCCCAAGTGGTTGCAGAACACATTTAAAAAAACAAAAAAAACCAACAAAAAAAAAAACAAAAACAAAGTTGGCTCAATTTCTTTTCAGTTTTCCAAAAAATGCACTGCAATTCTACAGAAACACTGCTTACTACGCTTGTTAGTCTGAGGGATTGGATCAGCTGTGGCTGTTCAACATGAACGAATAGACACTTGTGTTGAGACTCCGTGGATAAGACTCCTGACCCAACCTTAAAGCAAAAACTAATAACACAGAGCTATAAAATGAGCAGAAACATACCGGAGACGTGGATTTGAACGGTCTCTTTTTCCTCAGAATGGAAACAAGGGATGATTGTTACGGCATGTTTTCAGTACGAGTGCCAGAGACGAGCCGTTGGTTTGGAGACGCGTACATAAATAAGTCTCGCATTGAACGTGAAAACAACCAAAACGGTCGCAAACAGTTAATGCTAAAAACGATCGACATTGTCCATACACGGCGCTGTTCGTTTTTCGGCCGAGCGACAGGAAAAGGTCTGGCGATTCTGTCAGAGACGTCTGAAATATGTCTATTTCTTTTTTTTTTTTTTTTTTGTAAACTGATATTTTGTGCATGGCACTATTCACCTCAGAAAAAGGAAGTCAGACAATCGGAACAAATGGTTTAAAAAAAAAAAAAAAAAAGAAAAGAAAAGAAAAGCCAAAAATCGAAACAACAATACAAACGAACAAAATCGGACTTTGTGCAATGTGCAAAGTTTAAAATGTACTTAAAATGAGTTATTAAGAATACTGACTTACTGAAAATGTCCAAGTTACTCTGTATACTGTATGTGATCTGTGAGCCATAAGAGATGTGCTAATGTTAGTGACAACACACAAACACACACACACACACACACACACGGTAGCCATGTTATAAAATGTCCAAAACACAGTAAGCATTCTAGTCTTAAATGAAGGTGGAAAAAAAAAGGTTTTAGTTTCATGTAACAAGTGATCAGTTTAAAATAGCTATTAAAAAATTCTAATAGAAATAATGCTGACATACAGTATGAGCGATGGTTATCACTGAAATGTACACCGTCATTCTACAAGATGTGAAAAGAACAAAAGAGGGTTGTTGCTGTCTGTACAGATCACTGATTTTAAGTCGAGTATAAAAAAAATGAAAGCTCCTGTCTGTCTGCCAGTTTGTGGTAAAAAATCTCCGAGATTTGAACACGACCGAGTCCACGAGCTCCGAAAGAACAAGAACTTTGCCACATGAAAAGGATTTAAAAGTACTGGGACGTGTCCTCGGAGTAGAAAGCATCTATTCGTGAAAACCATGTGCTTTCCTTCCTTACGTGATGCAAAGTTCGATCAGGGTTAATACCATTATCCACCGTTTCAATGAAAAGGGCGAGGAAAAAAAAAGGAAAGACAGATGATTTTACTCTCTGTTCTGGTACCGCACATCATCATAATGCATACTCAAACCATTTGACTTATAACGGAAATAAATAATCCTTGAGCAGCCTGGTAATGGTGTGTTTGTGTGTAAAACCCAGGCTGTGTGTGTGTTTGTGTGTGTGTAAGTGTGTGTTTTGCAGCGCCTCTCCTCTCTGTGCTCCTTGGATAGAAGCAGATGGCCTTTTGCTCGAGCCTGCACGGAGGTACCTTTCTGTCCCCCTGAGGAAGAGTGAAGGAGAGAGGAAGTGGGGTTGAAGGGGCTGTTAGACGGGTTACTGGACGCTGGCTAGACGAAACCATTCACTCGACAGCAAAGCCACACGTCTCCTCTACAGCAGTCAGGAGCTTCTCATAGAGCTTCTCGTATGACTCGTAGGGCGGGATGTCGATGCGGTTGAAGCTGGAAGACAGAAACATTAGACGTGTCAGTAAACTAATCATCCTTCCCAGCTGAGACAGGGCAATTCATTCTGCAGACTTACCACGTGTGGGCTTTGGGCAAATTATCTGTATTGGCGTCGATCAAATGGATAGTAAAGAGCCTTGGTCCTGCAGAACCTGTAGAACCTTACAAACATACATTCTAGTTATCACTGGTCTCCTTCTAATGACAGATAAAACCTCAAGTCAGGTTGCATGTAATGGTTTTATAAAAAAGGAGAAACTTGAAAGCATCCTGCAAATCACAACTGCGGTCATTCTGATATATTATTGTACAACAATACTGTACAACTCATCTAACAATAAAACAGTAAATGCAAACTGAAACTTGTCCTTGGTTTATTCCTTTCACACACTTCACAGAACGGTGTATTTGCTTTGCTTTTGAGCTCACTTGCTGTTATAATGACCTCCACTTTTCGAACAGAGGTTGCACTAGATTTTGGAGTGTGCTTGTGGAGATGAGCAATCTTTCAGCCACAAAGACATTAGTAAAGGTACTGATGTAGAGCGAGAACTCCTGAGATGCACACAGCATTCCAATTTATCCTAATGGTGCTCAATAGGGTTGAGGTCAGAGATCTCAAGATCTAGTCCAAGTGAAAGGAAAATGAAATGCTACTACATCCAATTGCATTCTATACAATTGTGCACCTCTAACTTTGTGGTAACAGTTTGGGACAGAAAGCACATATGACAAGTGAAAAGTCAGGGGTCCCAATACTTTTGTCCATATAGTGAATGATTTTGCGAAACATCGGCAAAGAAATGCACAGGCATGGATTACTCATCATGTCTACATTGCTGTGGCCTTCACTAACCTAATCAGAAAAGCAACAACAGATTCAGGCCTGCTGAACTGCACATTATTAAATATATAATCATTAGCAAACTGAATTAAATACAATAAACAGTACACATGCATTTTACAGATCATGTTATAATGAAAGGACAACAAATGTGAGACTTGCGCTTGGCTCGTCTGTTAGCCACCTTGCAGTGCTTTAAAACCTTGGAGAGGGACGCGAGTGGAGCCGGTGACGAACTGGAGCAACCTGCCCCTCCTCTCCTCATCGAACGACTCCACCGCCTGCCAGAACCACTTCACTATGTTACTGTCAGCTACACAATGCTTTAGCCGCGTGTTGGCCTTCCAGTCGTTCAAATCGATCTTCCCAAGTCCCCCGATGATTAGCTACACACACACAAACACAAGGTATTACGTGCCATGCTTTAACATGCTGAACTGCACACAGACTCTCTCTAAATTCAGCCTCTCTACTGATTTGGTCTAAATATTCAAAATTCTCAGATTTGGAGTACCTCGAGTTCCTTGTGGTCAAAAGGCTTGAGCAGGTGCTGAGGGATGAGCTCATTATAGCCCTTCTGCAGTGCGAGGAACTGGGCCTCGATGCCTCGCATGAACCTCCAGTTCACATAGAGCCTAAACAAACAAACAAACAAACAAACATAAGATCGATTGTTGGAAAACAGAAACTTGCCAATCAAAACCCAGGGCAATCTTTCACTGAATAAAGACTCATAAGACCAGTGTCACTCCATCATACTGACGGTCGAAAGAAAAGAAAAAAAAACTTTTAGAACTCGCTGCCAAACTCCTACACTGCTGCCATCTGCAGGCTCCTTACAGAATTCCCTTTCATATAGATACTTACTGAGGAAGACTTGACTGAACAAAAAAAAACAAAAAAACAAATAACACATGACCAAGTACACTTAGTTGAAAATTATCAAGGAGCCTCATGTGTAAACAGAAGCAAAAAAAATATTTGAAAAAACAAAACAAATAAAATAAATGCTTACACCTTTACAGGTGAGGGATTTCAAACATTAGATAAACCTGAAATAATGACAAAAAGCACTAAAGACTCTGAAGAGAAGAAATGTACAGAAATCAGAAGTAGCATATGTAAGAATTGCTAGAATGCAAACAAGTGAAACATTCCTTCTGGTTAAATATCACTAGACTGTACATCTCCGGAGCCTGAGGCCTAGGGTATTATTGTGGGTTAGGTCTGCATTTTTGCCATACCTCACATATTCTCTTTTATTCTCCTCCGTCACCGAGACGTTTCTGCCGTTGGGCTTGAGCTCATGCTGGAGGAATTTGCCGAAAGCGTTGTGTTCTACGCAGAATGTATGATCCAGAACAGATGTAATGTCATTTTCTCTGCAAAAGAAATGAAGAATAGGTGGTGAGGACTTACTATAAAAACATTGATCATTTATATAAAAAAAAATATAAAAAAGAGACATGTAAGCTTTAGAACAGAATGACTCCACTATTAAAGAGCAATTAATCCCCAAAAAATGATTTATTCATGTTACAGTTAACCTGCATAGAGGGTGGGGTTAATTGGGTAATGAAAGTGACTAGATAATGAATAATTTGTCACTCACAGAATCCAGACAAGGCTCTTATGGAGCTCGGGGTCCACAGTCTCCAGGTCAGAAAGCTGGATAGGTTTCCCCAGGAGCTGCTTGTAAAAGGGCAGTGTGAAGCCTCCGTTTATGTAATGCCCATGAAATACGGCGAGGCCCATGATCCTCCCGACAAAGTGGAAGTATGATAAGTGGTCCTGAAACACACAAGAAGGATTAATGCTGGACTCATGATCACATGACCCCACCAGAAAGCTGACTTTCTAAACAGTGAGGCAGTAACATTTAGGATAACACCACCACCAGACGTGGTTACATGACTCACAGGGTTGATGGAGGAATCAGGGTTGATCTGCAGCGTGTAGATGTTATCTGTAGAATACTGGAACAGGCCGTAGTATGGATTAAGCATCTCGTGACATAGGAGGTACAACCATTCCCTGGAGGAAGAGACAGGAAGTCAGACACTACTGACCAACCAGTTTTGTAGTCAGACATGTTCAGTTAGTCATTTAGCTATGACATGGAATAAAGTGCTTGTCTTACCTTGCCACTCCTCCGTAATCTAAGCCCTCTTCTCCACGGAATTTAACCATTAGTCTCTTCTTTAGGTCCTTCGGCCTCATCTTCATGATCTGACGGTAAGACTCCTGTAGAAAACACGCCATTGCATTTAGAGCGCCACCACCCAATGGCCACCAAGGCAAATTTAGATTTATGCGGCTTAATGGGATTTGGTGATGTGCTCCATCTTTTTGTGTTTTGTTCTATTATCACCTATGGATACTGTTTATGACATTTATTATTACCTTTTGTCTTTTATAGATGTATTTATGCAATGACTGCTAGTTATTTAAAACTTAAAACTTCATGACAAAAACCTGTATTTTTCAAAGCCAGAAGAACCGCTCTGGAAGGTTATCATTGACGACATACTGAAATAAGCCCCTGCTGCATTTCTGCTATGAGACACTATACCTGTAATATTATTAATTACATTTATATAATGAATTTGGTGATAGACTGTTTACATAACTTTGCAGCAAAAAGTTTTTTTCCGGGAAAGTCCTTTTACTCGCTGTTATGTTTCTGTCAATGCAAAACCGAAAGTATTTAATGTACCTCAAAGATTTCTTCACGAGACACCTCTATGCGGCAGTGTCCGGCCTGAGGTTGCTGTAGCGAGAGCTCGTGGCGCAACACCTTGAGCTTTTGGACAAGATCTCTCTCATAACGCACAGGCAGCTCTCCCTCCCCCTCCTCCACAGGAACATCCATCTGCACTGGCAGAGCCTGGCTCGACTCCTTCACCTGCGACTGTTGGCTAACACACACACCACACACAGTCAATGATCATAATTATCTTCTGCATGAGTAACTATTAATCAAATGATATTTTCAAATTGATGAAAGATTAAGAGAACGATTAACAGCTCCACAGCAGGGTTATGAAAGCGATTCAGTAATCAGGTGTTATGAGCAGAAGACACAAAGAGCAGTGCTTGAGATCCTGTGGGGGGGTATTTACCTCATGATGTGGTGTAATCTGGGATCTGTGAATTGTGTGGTTCTGTTATTGTGGTCAACAAAATAGATCCTTCCTGACACAGTGCTCCGGATCTCCCATCCGGGCGGCAGAGGGCCCAGCTCCTCACAGCTCACACTGTTCAGATCCCTGCAGGAGCAAGTGGACTAATCACCATGCTGTTCCGCAGCAACACACACAGAGATCATCTCTTTTTCTAACGTGGAATTAATAAGAGATGTGTTATAAGCAAGTATTACAACATCAACTCAAGTTCCCTCCTGCCTGCCGTTTTGAGATTGGGCACGCATAGTATACAAACAAAATGACCAGAAACACATTGAACACATTTTACTGAAGATCAGAACAATATTTCACTATGCCCCCCTCAGCAAATGTTTGTCTAGTGAAGCTCTGTTTGGATTAAAAAAAACTTTTAAACAATTGCAACAATTAACCCATATTTTTATTTATTTTTTATTTAATAATCTAGTGAATAAAAGCTACCCGTGTGTGCCAAGCGATAATGATGAAGTAACCGTGATGTCGCTTATCAGGTAAAACTAAAACTCAGCACACCTGATTTGCTTCTACCAATGTATAAAACAACAAATTCTTCTTGTTCTGGGCTTCTCCCATTAGGGGTCGCCACAGCGGTTCATCTGTCTCCATACCCCCCTGTCCTCTACATCTGCCTCTTTCAAACCAACTACCTGCATGTCTTCTCTCACCACATCCATAAACCTCCTCCTTGGTCTTCCTCTTTTTCTCCTTCCTGGTGGCTCCATCCTCAGCATTCTCGTACCGATATACCCCATGTCCCTCCTCTGCACATGTCCAAACCATCTCAATCTCACCTCCCTCACCTTGTCTCCAAAACGTCCTACATGCGCTGTCTCACTAATAAACTTATTTCTAATTCTGTCCATCGTCGTCACTCCCAACGAAAACCTCAACATCTTCAACTCTGCTACCTCCAGCTCCACCTCCTGTCTTTTACTCAATGCCACTGCCTCTAAACCATACAACATCACAGGTCTCACCACAGTCCTATAAACTTTCCCTTCCACTCTTACAGATACTCTTCTATCACAAATCACTCCTGCCACTCTTCTCCACACATTCCACCCACCCCACTCTCCATTACTTTGCACTGTTGACCCCAGGTACCTAAACTCATCCACCTTCTCCACATTTATGGTATTTGGCGATGCTTTTATCCAGAGTGACTTACAACTGAGCAGGGGAGGGGTTAAGGGCCTTGCTCAGGGGCCCAGCAGCCTGGCAGCTTGGTGGTGGTGGGATTAGAACTTATGACCTTCCGATCCAAAGTCCAATGCCTTAACCACTGAGCCGCCACCTCTTCTCCCTCTCTCTACTAAGGTATAAAACATAGAATATTATTGTACTAAAAGATTCCTGTAAATATATCATGCTTTTGTTTTTTGTTAATACTGTGAGCTTTTTATCTGACCTCCTGCCCATGTTAGATAAAAAAAAAAAACCTGCCTGCTCTCGAGACACATCGTCCTAATACTCAAATTTAACTTTTACTACACTGTCAGATATTATATCACTGACTTCATTTGCAACCGGAAAAAAAATACACCAACAGTGATGGCGGTTATTTTAATCCCCATTGTTTAGTTCGTCGGTGCTAATTAATTTCGATTTAGGTAAGAATCATTGTCTTTCGTTTAGAGAGAGAAGCTTTTAGACCTACCGTGGTATCCTGGGATCGTGCCAAGTGCTCACACCAGTCTGTGTGTGTAGAAAATAAACCTGTCCCTGTACAGTGGTCCGCTGCTCTAAAGTGAGAAAAGATAGAAGTAAATTAACAACAACGACAAAAAAGGGCAGTGATTGCAGAAAGTCAACACTACCGAGCCTCTCTCATTGCTCAAGCTCACAGAGGCGGAGTCTTACATTAATGTATATGTAATTAATAATGTGAGTGTAAAACCCACAGCATGTCTGGAAAGCAGTCAATTATAACCACGCTAACAAAAACCAGAAACACAACGAATTTATTAGCATAATAACCACCGCCAAAGTCTATACTATTACACATGCAGATAAAAATTTGAATCTAATTTCTCTTCTGAAACACACAATGCTGTGCAACAGGCAAGTAGAGCATCGTAAAGTGTGTGTAAAGTGTGCAGGCTAAAATCTTTGAGCTACATCTTTACCTGTACCAGTGGCAGAAATAATCCAACCCAGAGTCAGAGCCTGAATCCTATACTGCATGTCTCTTTGTTGTTTAGTCCTCCTGCCTCTTACATATGAAACACTAAAGTTGAGGATTTATTAAAGTCAGAGGACTGATCTGTTAACTACCTTAAGAACCTAAAAGGTGTCACAACAAAGCCAAACAAGTGGAGGTAAACCTAACCCCCCCACCCTCCCCTACCCAAACCTCTCAAAGCACCACAGCCACCTCTCACCGAGCTCTCTGCTGCACAAGCGGCTCTTCCGAAAGACAAACAAACATTTACAGTTCAGAGAATAGCAAATACACAACAGCAATCTCAGGGATTATTTACCATAGCCTTCTGGGAGGTCTGGTGACTGGTGCCCATGTGGCCGGTTCTGTGGGGTGTGTGCGTGACTTCTCGAATCCTGGTTTCGAATTCTCTGTGTTTGAAGCCTCTGCTCTTGATTAGGTGACTCCAGTACGTGACAATTGCCCCCACCAGCAGCCCCTGTAGGGTCAGAGTAGGGCAGAGGCTCCTCCATGAAACAGCTGAGAGGCCGTCCTGGTCCGGAGTCCTCAAAGACCGGCCTGAGGGCACACACAAACACACACAAACACACACACACACACACACACACACACACACATGAGGAGATCCACAGCTGCACTGCACTCTACCCTGACTAGCAGCAGGAGGTTTATATGTGACACTGACAGCAGGGGGCAGTGTTGAACAATCAGAAGGCGAAAGTGTTCCGCCACCACACATTGCTCCCACTCACCCTTCATTTTCTAACAGTCCTCGACAGTCTACCACAGGCCCGCCACTGCCAATCCTGTCACGAGTCTGAAGGCTTACTGAAAATGTAAAACGGAAAGAATTTACAAAAAAGGAAGGTAAAAAAACAGGAGCGTTCCAGAGATCAAAAAATGTCAAAGTTTTACACACCGACTATTTGACCCCGCACAGCGTCACTGTCAGAGGCGTTCAGCTTGCATAAATCCAAACGCTGGTCTGTCGAGATAAACACAATCGAAATTTCAAAATGCAATTACGTTTTCTACTATTCCCCCTCCCAAAACGTAAAATTTGGCAGCCACTCACAGCCTGTATCTTTGAGTCTGCTAATGGCGTTGGACAGGAGCCTCACACAACCCAGAAATCCAGCACCCTGCTTCTTGTGGATCTTCTTATGGTTCCATACGCTGATAGTGATCGAGTCCGTTTTCCCGATATATCTATTAAAAAAAGGAAAAAATAAAAAACCTCAAACAAATCCTAATCTGGCACTTACTCATAAAATCAACATGCAGAACACAAGATCATTCTTACAGGTCATAATGCTGGTTCCATTTAGGGTCCAGTGTGCTCTTAACCGTGTCTGTAGAGTGACACTGTCCTGAGCCATCGACTACAACTTTGGCAAAAGGATCGGGCAAACCTGTGAGAAAAGAAAGAAAAAAACACCACCACCTATCAATGTTACAGAATGAAAATGAAAAGATGTGCTGTAGCAGCAGTGTGGGAATATCCTCCAGCACAAAGTCACTGCATGAAATCTGCACTGCACACTGTTTTATGGCTTGGGGTTACAGACTGATTGGCAAACATAAGTACATTTTCCTGCCCTGAAGCCATTCGAAATGAGGCCAGGTGTTGAAAAGTCAGACCTCCAAACAATCCCGTGTGGTTTTATAATTAATATTGCAAGTAATGGGAATGAATTCTCAGTTAGCAACAAAGAAAACATCAGCGAGCGAGTCCCTCTGCGCTGATATCCATACGTTACTTATTACTCATAGATCAGTCTGGCTGAGTGTTTCTCTTTCCCCGTGCGTCTCTCTTTCACACTTTGCCCTGTCTGATTAGCCGTCGTCACGCTAGAATGCGGCGTGCTGTGGTTTAGTGAGCCGCCCAGATGTGAGCTGAATGCGATGCGATTGTGAGTTAGTCATTAGCATAAAATGTGGGCCGTGAATAGCTGAGTGTATTGACACAGACAGCCGTGTCTGTCGCTCAGGAGTCCCTCTACGCCATTAAGCCATTAAGAACTCACAGAAAGTTCTACGTGTCCAAACAGCTGTAGGTGGAATCCGATTAAAAAGTTTTGCAAGATGAGGAGAATTCCTGAATGTGAAGGAACAACGCATACAAAAAGGACACCAAAAAAAAAACCCCGGAACCCATTGTTTTCTCTGAACTAAAGAATTAATGAACAGTCAGGATCATTAAAAACTTTGTGCTTGGCATATTTTTTTTTGCCCAAGAGATACACGAAATAGACAAAAGTTTGTGGACACCTGACCTTAAGATTGATGGGTGCTTTCTGAACATCCTATTCCACATTTAGTCCCAATCTGCTATTATAATAACCTCCACTCTTCTGGGAAGATGCTCCACTAGATTTTAAAGTGTGGTTGTGGAGATTTGGCTTCCTAACCAGAGCTGAAGTGTTCTGGTCAGTTCCTTGATGTATCTCAGTTCCATTGATGTAGACTGGGAAATGTCTCCTGCTGTTAGATTTCCAAAAGTCTAATATGAGCTCGAAAGGCTTCATGGCGTTTACGGGTCAGGTTGTTGTTGGGCCACCACACCATCAAGCGTCAGATTTCTTCCCTGTAGGCCTTTCTTCCCTGTAGGCCGTCGTTGCTGATCTGGCCGACGACGGTGGTGTCATCTGCATACTTGATGAAGATGTTAGAGTTATTCAGAAGAGCACATTCATAGGTGAACAGGGAGTAGAGTAGTGGGCTCAGAACACAGCCCTGTGGGATGCCAGTGTTCAGAATGAGGGTTGAGGATGCCTGTTTGCCCAACCTAACAGACTGAGGTCTTTTGCTAAGAAAGTCCAGAATCCAGAATGCACCTTCACTTGCAGATACCCTTGTCACTGAGCTTAGTGATCAATACAGTGGGGATGACTGTATTGAACACAGAACTAAAGACATCTAACAGCATTCTGATGTAGGTGTTGTTTTTATCCAGGTGGATAAGGGCTGAATGAAGAGCCGTGGAATCCGCATCTTCTGTCGACCTGTTCGGGCGATAGGCAAACTGGTGTGGGTCTAGTGAAGGTGGTTTAGTCTTTCTGCAGCTGAATCCTTAGGCACTGGTATGATGGTTGCAGTCTTCAGGCATGTAGGAACCGTCATTTGGACCAGTGACAAAAATGTCAAATGTAATTTTATTGCATCCACAGACATACAATTGTGGGCCTCAGAGGTAGGGGCCCACAATTCTAGAGGTAAAATAGGTGTCCAAAACCTTTGCCCATATAATGTGTGTGTGTATATTATATATATTAGGGATGCACCGAAATGAAAATTCTTGGCCGAAACCGAAAACCGAAAAAGAGGAAAGCAAGGCCGAAAAACCGAAACACCGAAAGAAATTATGCCAATTATTATTACCATTGCATTAATGGCTATGACTGTGTACTAACCTTACTGAAATCAAAGCATTTCAATTGCATACATTAATATAAAAGTTTCAAAGAATAAATCAATTACAAATTATGAAAATATTTATTTATAGCACATTGCAACAATGCACAGGATAAAATAAAATAAAATTCAAACAATGTCTGTCGTGAAACTAATTGCTGAAATATCTGCAGTTATATGCTTATGAACGTGAGTTGCAACAACATTAAACAGCTCAGGTAAACACACCTCTGAAAAATGTCCTCTGCTCGGTATGGCATAACGGGGCTCAATGTGCTCGATCAGCCTGCGAAACCCCACATCTTCTACGAAAGAGAATAGCTGATCATCTAAGGCAATGAATACCATAATCTTTTGTGTAATGACCTTTGCCATGACACTATCACTTGGAAACTTCCTGCCTTTTTAAAAACGTCCGCCACAGACGGAGTGTGCATGCTAGGAGGGGTTTTGCTTTTCTGTGCCGCGTTTCTCTCATATTCATCATAGCGATCGGGATGTTTGGATTTCAGGTGATAAATTACACCCGACGTGGAGAAAGTTTTTGCAGACGCACCCCCTCTTGAAATTTCGCATTACATGTTTTACAAATTCTCAGATATACTGAAATACGTCCACACCGCAGACATGCACGTGCAGGGCGCGATTTCTGTTTGCGTCATCACAACAAACTGTTTCGGCGATCAAAGTCTTTCGGCCGAAAAACGAAAATGCATTTTTGGGCCATTTTCGGACGAAAATTTTCGGTGGCCGAATATTTGGTGCATCCTTATATATATATATATATATATATATATATATATATATATATATATATATATATATATATATATATATATATATATACACATATACACACACACACACACACACACACACACACCATTACATATAAATAAAGACAGACACAACAAACAAAAAGCAAAAACAAAGATCATGTGTACTTACGGAAGAAGTCTTTCTTTGCTAAATTCTTGGCACATAATACTGAAAGAAAAACAGAAAGACATTCATCAATTATTATAAGTAATAACACCACTCCAAACAAACTGTACAAACATCATTTCCAAAAATACACAACCATTTATTTAAAAAAAAAAAGAAAAAAAAAGGACAATTTTATAAAGTTATAAAATACAGCTGAAAAGCCTCAGCAGGTTTTCATTCTAAGCAGCAGGGAGAATATCACAGCGTTTGTGATTTGACCGAACAAGTTTCTAACTAATGTTTGCTCAGGGTGATTATAGTAACGCCTATGCAGAGCAGTAGCGTGGACTCAAAAAGCAGCCAGTGTTCCAGTCATGTTATTGCACACCAGAACTGCAATTCTTCTGCTATCAGAATCTCACAGTCAATTTATCAGAGCTGTGATGTAGAATATTGATTTATCTTAGAGAGCATGGTGTGCCACTTTTACCACACATCTGATCCGAAGTGTTTCATTGTGGATTACATTCCAGCATCAGTCTGACAAAGAACACTGTTTATTACAATGACTTGTGCTGGGGGGAAAAAAAATGCATGTAAATATTTTTATATTTTTACATTTATTAATTAAATTGTCAGAACTCCAGTCACAAAAGGACCTTCTGTTTAGCTAATAAGATGACAGTGTTCAATCCAACCAATCATTAACATTTACATCATTTGCCAGAGGCCCTTATCCAGAGCAATTTACAATTGTCTCAGTTATACAAGTGAGCAATTGCAGATTAAGGGCCTTGTTCAGCGATGTTGTTGGGGAGAAGTTGAACTCTCTGAAGATCGTGTCTGAAAGGATGGTGCTTTTCATCTCGGAAAACTCCTCCCATCCACTTCATAAAACACTGGTCCGTCTGAGGAGTATGTTCAGTCACACACTCATAAAACCATGATGCACCACAGATGATCATTTCTGCCTGCGGCCATCAAACTATATAACTCCTCCCTCTGAGTGATACACGGCTGCTCCGCGATATCGATGTCATATGATATAGATAATATGGATATAGTTATACTTATAAATTTCATAGCCACACATATATTGTTGAAACCTTGGGCAATCATGTGCAATGGTGATAATTAGTTACATGTACAATAAAATTTGAACTATTATTGTAGTCTGACTTTTCTACCATCTGTTTTTCATTTCACTTAATATATACTTAAATATGTATATCTATTTATATTTCTTATTTTTACTTTAATCTTCACTTTGATCTTTTACTGTGGGCAACTGCAACCAAACAGTTTCTCAATGGAATCAATAAGGTATTCTGATTGATTCTGATTGTTCAAGGGCTTAGCAGTGGCCTGGTGCTGCTGAGATTTAAACACACAATCTTCTGATCTGTGGTCCACCATCTTAATCTCTGCGCCATTCACTTTTACATATAAATAACCAAAATCACAATTATAATAACCAGACTTTATATATAAGTGATGCAGGTTTTGGAGGAAAAAAAATGTGAAAACATGTCGTATGTGAAACCGTAACGATAACTGTTTCGGGTTATCATTTAATGACCGATTCCTTGCCATATTTCAGTTTAACTCCAACACTAACCCTCAATATTACAAAAAGTGAAGTACGCGATTTTTGATACTTTTAATCATACCTACAGCTATAGTTATATGTTAATTTGTCCTGATTCTTTAAATCCAAAGCTTAAAAAGGTCTAAAAATAACTTGAACAAGAAGTGTTAATAAAAGTGTGCTGTAAAAGCAGTATGAGGGGGATCATAAATGTGATTTAATTGTTTTCCCCGTATAAAGGTGTTTCGAGAAGCCTTGGATTGCAGTGCATACAATTTAAGCAAATGACTACTGGAATTTCGGTGAACACTAATTCTTGCTGTAATGTAAGGAAACTGTATAGATTTGGGGAATATAGAGGAGATAAAGGGATTTACTGAACAGCTCTGGATCCGACGGCATGAGAAAATCAACACCGTTGTCTTTATCAGACGTTTCACTAATTACAGATACCAACAACGAGAGCAATTCTCAAAGAGTGAGAAAGAAAAAAGGTGAACTGCGTAGATTTTCTCTCGAAATTCACAGAGGAAAAAGCACGTGTGTATGACTGAGCGTCACAGGACAATGAGAAATCGTCTTCATTCGTCATTGTGCCAGGACAGCGCTGACTCGGAGGAAATGCTTCAGTGGACGGTGAAGAGCACAAAATACGCATCTTTTCATTAGGAGCACGCTTCCACCTAACCAGCTGAACATTTCACTAATTAACTATAAGAACCACACAGTTGCCACAAGAACCAGGTCAGGCACCGCTGCAAACCTGAACATGTCCGATTTACCAAAAAACACCCTTTTTCATAAAGTCTCAAATAACTGCATACGTGTTCTCTTTACACGTCTACTTCCTCATATCTATTATTTACATGAGTCAGCTAATTGCAATTTTTTTTCCACAAGTGTTGCAGAACATGAGGCGAGGCAGTGTGTGGTGTAGTGTGGTTAGTGGGTGAAACCTGGTGTTCCTGGCAAATCATGTTCCTTTCACAGATCATGAGACACACACACTTTATATACACTATATATACACAAACTATAAACATACACTTGACCATAAGGTTTGTATTTTATTTTTACCATCCCAATCCACATTCAGTGCCTATTTACCGTTATAATAACTCCCACTCTTCTTGTGTCATCATGTGTCACTAATAGTTTATAATGTGTTAAAGAATTAAAAGATTGGATGGCGCATAACTTTCGATTATGAAACTCTGATAAGACAGAGGTTTGGCTCATCTGCCCAAAAAACAGAACACAGACGCTCCTGCATTCAACTTGCATGTAAAAGGATGTACTGTAACTACTACTTCAACAGTAAAAGACCTGAGAGTTATTTTAAACAGCAACTTATCTTTTGGAAATCAGATCATCCATATTACAAAAACAGCCTTTTTTCCACCTTAGAAATATTAAGTTCGTACTATTGTAATGCATTACTGAAGGATGGGGAATATGTCAAAATATAGTGATAACTGATATACTTGATATGCATTATAAATAGCTTGCAAAAAAAAAGTGTTACTTCTGTTAATTTATTTGTTAAAAATGTTGTTAAAATAAATGGGGGGAAAATCTTATCACGACGTCTTAAAAAGATTGTAGTGTGAACTCTGGCGTAAACTTGTAATACACAGTCGCTCATAGCAACGTGAATGAAATGTACCTGCTGTAATGTGCAGCACAGTAATGTCTCCTTTTATTAGAGAAGATTTGCCAAGTCAAAACAGCCAAAAACAAGATTTCTGTTTTTGTTTTTTTTTTGTTTGTTTTAACACTATACCTCCAGTTCTCCTTTAAATATTCTTTCGTGAGCATTATTCACGGTTGAGCAGCTCATGCACATCTGCAGGATTAAATGCATCCTCTGGATGACCCATCAGATCCGAAAGATCTCTGGTCATCTTGCTGTAGTGCAATGTTCAGCTATTTCATGTGCATCATTAAAAAAACTCGATTTAAACGTTTAACTTCCTGCCGTCGTTGCGATCGCCATCAAAGTCGGCAGTCACATGACGCAACACCTCCTCCACTATTCACATTGATATTGCACCATGTACAGATGTGGAATAAATTTCCGAAAACATCCACAAGTGATGTGACAAATGGTAAAGGCTTGTTTGCTTACAAAAAAATTAAATAAAAAATTGCGTGATCATTTCGAGAGGGAGAATAACGAGAATCCTCAGCTACTTTTCGAAGATTATGTAGTGTGCTGTGTGTTGAATATGAGCGATGGTGAAGTATGCACACCCGTACAACACAAACATGCGAAGGCAAGTGCTTCGAGACGTGTAGTGAGAACGATTCGGCAAAAATTGTGCAGCAACGAAAGGAAAAGAACGGGAAAGAAAGGGCTGGCGTTCTCTCTGTAGGGTGGCACTTCCCCATGTCACAGCACATCTGAATGGATGAGAGATGAGAGAATGCTCTATGTGTGATTTAAATAAGGAGCTTGACTGAATGAAAGAGAGAGAAAGAGAGAGAGAGATGAAAGAAAGAGAGAGAAAGAAAGAGGAAGAGGCTGCACTGCTGCTGAATGTTAATGCAATAACAAGAGCTGTTAATTGTACGCTTCATCCGAATGCGACCTCTGGCAATAAACTGAAGTCTGGACACAAAGGAAAGGGAGGTGTGTGTGTGAATAAACACAGTAACGTGAGGGAGGCCTGTGCATTAGAGGCTGCCGCGAGCGTGACACCACACACCTCCTCCACCTTTTACAGCACTCACAGTAGGGAACACCTCATTAGACCTGAACTTTATCACATAATGTGTGGGAGAGAGGGAGACACAGGAAAAGAAAAACGGCATCATCTGCATCTGCATCACTCTCGTGGCCACCCGGTAGTCCGGCAACGTCGATTCACGGTTACTGAGGCAACTGGTGGATTAACTGGAGGAGCTGCACTGCATAAGTAATGGGCGAGACCATCAGAGTCCGTTCTTTGTGATTAAGCTCTGCCTCCGGATGGGAGAAATGAAAAATGCATGTGTCCGCTATTTCCAAATCTGAAATACTCGGAAAAAGATTTTACAGAGACGAATTTAGGCTAACGACAAAAGCAACAGCAGCAATATCGGATAACTGCAAAACTCAGAATACCTTGTGTCTTGAAACCTAAATCAGTGTTCTAAACAAGTCCACAACCGGGGACGTGTGAGAGACATGTCCAGTCCAACATCTGGATTCTTAATGAGCTTTTAGGCCAGGGAGAACAGCTGGGCCCTCAAACAAACAAACGTCTCTCCTTGCTGCTTTACTGCCGTCCTTCTGTGAGCGAGCACTATAGCAAACACGGGCAACATGTTCGGAGTAAGCGATCCAAACAATCTGCCAGAGCACACGCTAACGCATAAGTCTATTGTATGTCCGAAAGCCTGCTGCTCCTTCCACATTCTTAACCGTATGCTTTTGTGACAAGGAGCCAAAGAGCTAGTTTTCTCAAGCGTGAGAGATCAGACTGAACCGCTGTATTACACTGGATTAGGCAACACAGGCTGTGTTTAGAAACGACACTACTACAGACAGACAGATATACAAACGTCTGGCCTTTTACTTTCACACGTACCCTTTTCGAATGAACCGTAACTTGCAGCCTGAGCTCTAAATTTAGCTTGTAGCTCTGCACTAAAAGTCACTGCGAGGTCTCAAGCAGTTGCTTAGTAGAGTTAGAAGAGACAGACTCCAGAAATATCATACCACACCATGATCCTTTTTGTGAAGAGCATTTCTTTTTTCTCCTTTTCCCCCAGAGGCAGCTCAGACCTTAGCATTTGCCTCAGACTAAACAACCACCCAATATATCAGATGATCACTTTGAAAAGAAACACACACACACACACACACACACTGTTGGTCTGTACATGATACGTTTACACAGTTTAAGAATCTGTTCAACAGCAAAATAAAGCAAGTCGGAATACAGCAGTCTACATGGGCTGAATTCTTCTTTTTCTTCTTTCAATAATCCATGAAACAATCATCTATGTAACATTTACCATAGACCATAATAATAGACACCTCTGTGCTTTTAGATTTTTCTTTTTTTTACTCAATTTGACCACATTATATGCATTAATAAATAATTTCCATTAAAAAGAAATCAATTAATCAATCTCTCAGGGGTAATGTCCTCTAGTCCAGTATGTTTGTACTTGAATTGGTCTCTTGTCAATCATTGTATAGACACGAGCCACAAAAAATATATATATAATTTAAATGTTACCCAATACACCCTTAAACTACAATATCAAAATATTTCAAGTAAAACTGTGTGTGTGTGTGTGTGTGTGTGTGTAATGAACGTAACAATCTTGTTGTTTCATTGTACTATAGCACTTATACTCCACTTATCACAAATATAAAGAAATATGTCACTAAACCCTGTTTGATCCTTCTTGTTACGAATTTGCTGAACTTCCCTTCAAATATTAGCATAAAGGAAATTTTTCAAGATGTTCATGTACTTGACCTTTTCTGTGACGTTCCTCCTGCCTGGATCGATCCCGAAATCTAATCAGCTGCCGTTACATTTTCATAGAAACTCTATAAACAGTGTCGCACGTTACGGAGACACTGAACTCTAAACTTAACTGGCAACAGACAGGTCTCTCTACAAGATAACATCTAAACAAGGGTAATCTTTAATGCAACACGTGACTGACAGGACACAAAGAGATTGACATCTTGATACACTATATGGACAAAAGTTTGGGGACAACTGATTTCTCCAGTCACATGTGGTTCTTCCCCAAACTGTTACAGTCTCTGGATGCGGTCACATTACATTTTGTCTTCACTTGAACTAGAAGACCCAAACCTGTGTACAAAGCCAGCTTCATGAATATATGGTTTAGATGAGTTGGAGGAGAATCTTGATCTTGAGTGGTTTTCTAGAGTTCTGTCATCAATCTTACTAAACACTTTTAGGAGGAATTGGACAGGTTTTCTGCAGGTTTCATGAAATCTGATTGAAGACTTTTTTTTAAAGACCTTTTTAAGGCCATAAAGATCATCACAACAACATACTTTCTTTCGGCTTCTCCCATTAGGGGTCGCCACAGCGGATTATCCGCATGTTTGATTTGGCACGTTTTTTACGCTGGATGCCCTTCCTAACGCAACCCTCCCCATTTATCCGGGCTTGGGACCGGCACTAAAAGTGGCTGGGGTTGGTTTCCTGACCGGGGATCGAACCCGGGCTGCAGCGGTGAGAGCGCCGCATCCTAACCACTAGACCACCAGGGGACCTCCCTACATCACGACAACAAAACACACAAATACGTTGTTTAACAACTGGCCTTAACCGAGCCCTAAATTCCTTTTCTTCAAGCTAAGTATCGCTAAATTTGCACTTCCCCATAGCTGAAAACCAAATCCATTTTACCTCTGCGCCAGTAACAGAAAGCTGATTGGCTGTTGCATGTTCGTCTCGTTTGCAGTCGTAATACAGCAAAATATACTTGGACTAGCGAAAGAAAGAGCTGCACGAACAAAACCATTCTAAAATGCTGTGGAAGCATTTCAATGAGCATTAAAGGTAGCGTTACATGGACATCGGAAAATGAAGACCTGACTGCACCCCAGGCCTCTTCACCCTACATCAGTGCCTGACTTTACTAACGCCCTCATGGCTGAATGAGCACAAATCACCATAAGCACACTCCGAAATCTTGTGGAACATCTTCCCAGAAGAGTGAAGGTTGTTGTAGCATGGAATGTTCAAAAAGCAGAAAACGCATGTTCAAGCGAGTGCATCCAAAGTTGTGGTAACAGTTTGGGAAAGAAATATGGCTGGAAAAGTCCGGCGTATTCATTTAGTCTATTCATGAACTGGAGGTAAATTAGGGCATACACATTGTTCACTATTTGTTATAGATTCTCTGGTTTAAAACAAAACAGTGGCATCATCAGTCTTGTGGGTTGCAGAAGTGCAGTTTTAAAAAAAATAATATCTCTCCTGAAACAATTTCATTCATAAATATAAATACAATGAAAACCAATCTCAAGACTGCAAAAAAGGTTCTTTGCACAAGATTGCAAAATAATCGGTAGACGCGCCGGTCTCCCGGACACTATCTTCAGTTCAGCGAGAGTGTGGATGAGAGATAGGCTGTCCCAGACACGACTAGTCTCCTCATGGCTTTTAGCCTTCTACACTTTATCAGAGTGCGGATGTAGGACAAGAACGCCAGGGTCAAACGTTCGTCAACACTGCATTTCATCACACAGCAGGCTTCGACAGCAGCATAACCACAAGATTCCCAAGATTCCCGAGCCTTCAGACCCCACCCCCAAGCCCCCATGAAGTGAATACCCTCTCTCTCTTTATCTATCGCAGTTCCACCTTGGGCTTGGAACTCCTTGCACTGAAGCATTCAGGAAAACACTAAAGGGAAGCCGTTTTCCCAAACACAGCACAGACACAGCATAAATACTTTCACATCCAGCAGCACCAGATGCACGACAGCGATTTGGGAGTGCTGTGTGTTGCCACGTTCATGACTGGGCATGTCATTTCCTCAAGGATGAGGAACATATGGGCGGGGGGGTCGCCGCCTTAGAACAGAGACCCACCTCGAAAGGGGAACAGAAGGAGAGGAAGGAAAGGAGGATAAGGTTGAACGAGGAAGGAGTAGTAAACGTGGTGAACACACGGCGTAGCAATGTGTTGAGTCAGACGCTCATGCCAGAGGAGGACATCCTGTGTGCTGCGTGCTGAACGTTAATCACAAGGCTCAGTCATCGCTCAGTATCGACTTTCTCAATAAGCGCAGGGTGTCTGATGACAGCATCGTGAATCGCTGATGGATTGGATGATTTAAACGGCGTGGCCGTGGAGATACACTATAGGAGCAAAAGTATTGGGACACCTGACTTTGCCAGACATGTGTGTTCCTTCCTTCCTGTTTACTTAAACTAGGAGACCCAAACCTGTTCCAGCATGAAGATGTATTTTAAATAGGTTGGTGTGGAAGATCTGACCTCAATTGAAAAATAATTGAACACCATTGGGATGAATTGGAACACTAACTGCACCCCTTTCCCTCTCCCTTGTAGCTGAATGAGCACAAATTCACCCACAAGCACACTCTAAAATTCTATGGAACATCTTCCCAGAAGAGTGGAGTATAACAGCAAATGGAAACCAGAAATAGGGGTTGGAGGGGGGAGCACACAAATCTTCAGAAAGATGTTATGAATCTTACAAGGCTGGACATGTCTAGCTTTTTTTTTTTCCCCTCCTCAATACCATACACACCCATCACAATATCGACAGTGATACCATCATCAGTCTGCGATAGATAGCAGGCATGATAGGACAAGACATTGTCTCATTTAAGTCCCCATATATAGTTTGTATATATGATGTACCCCGAAGCTGATATGTAAATGCACCCTCTTAAAAATTACAATTTATTCGCATTACGAGCAAACGATGGGTGTTTCGAACAACCACGGCATTCACACAACGCCCAGAAAGGATTATTGAAATGTTTCCCGACTGTGACATAGACATTAAAGCGTTTTAATACGACCATGACGCAGATTGGAGGCAGACGAACTCCTCTGTGTTTGTTCTTGGAACTATCTGACTGCCCGGCATTTGCTGATGTTCTGATACGAGACATAAACAATCGTTACTGCGTGTCCAAACATCCTCAGAAAATAGCTTTGGCTAAGGATGCCTCGGACGAGTTAGAAATAGCGAATACGTTCCGTCGTGAAAGCGAGTAATGGAACGATCTGCTGCTTAATGTCTTCACTAGGATACATTAAAGTGCTTATTACAGAGCAGACGATTTAACACGGTGTGTGTGTGTGTGAAGGTGAATCACACTAATCTACTTCTCTGTCCCATTAGTAAAATTCAAAACAGTCTGGGCGAAAGCAAAACTCACAGCAGTATGCAGGAATGTGGCTCCTAATGAGACAAGAGATGACCCTGGAGGAGGCAGTGACCTCTGACCTCTGAAGAACAACCATCATTTGTATATTCAGACATGAAGACTGAAAGTCCCAGTTTTTCATCCTATCTAGTGGCCTAACTGAGACGCAGGACGAAACATCGCTGTTAAACTTATCCCCTACACATATACACTTTTTTTTGCACAATGTCTAAAGTACATAAAGTCTGCAGGAACCTGAGGCAGACATATCCGCAGACACCTGCAGTGGGTTGTTTTGTATGACGATCTAATAAACAGGTTATGATTTCAGGCAGGAGAATTGCTGAGTGAGTAATAAAATTCAGACCCAGACATCAGCTGATGGCTGGCTAGGAAATGGAGGCGTTTCTCTTTTTTTCCTCAGCAGGTTCAGAGTGTTGCTTTCGGTCATGCTCGCTCAGCACTGTGCTGCAGAGACTTGTTACACTGCCCCCCGCTAACCACAGGCCGCGCACGTCAATGTTTTAGCTAGCTAGCGAAGTTGAACTTTTGAGTAAATGATCAGGCACAGGACAGCAGATATGTATTTCGTGACCCACACAAAACTCCAAGAAGCTCACACGTGCTGAAATGACAAGCAAAAGGCAAAAACAGACGTGCTCAAAAGAAGTGAAAGTTATTTTTGGCTCGTTTCTATGCCTAAGATTGTTTAAACCGCACCTTCGAACCTGGAGTCAAATAACAGGAAAAGCGAATGTGAACGGTCTGGCATGAAAACGAAAAGACCCTGCAACAATACCTGAATTTACTAACACCATTGTGGCTGATGAGCACAAATCTTCACAAGCACACTCCAAAATCTAGTGGAGCATCTTCCCAGAAGAGTGAAGGTTAGTATAGCAAATGGGTACTAAATGTGTATGAAATAATCAAAAATCATATGAATATTATAGTCCAGAATCTTTTGTCCATGCAGTGTGTGTGTGTGTATATATATATATATATATATTCTAAATTCTAAATATTTAAAAATAAAAATAAATTTTTTACAAATATTTAGTCGTGATTAATCGCATGACTGTCATGAGTTTACTCGAGATTAATCGCAACTTAATTGCACATTTTTATCTGTTGTAAATGCACCTTAAATTAATACTTCAAGTTTTTTTAAACTCTGATAAACATGGGCATGGACCAATATGAAAGCTTTATGCAAATGTATGCTTATTAGTAGTGAAACCAAACTCAACATAGTAAATGTTTGAAAGTATTTATGATGTTTCAAATTATGTAAATCATTAGGACACAAAACATAACCTTTTGCTATGTTTCCACACGGATGGTTTTAATTGGCGGATGTGTGCTCCTTGGTGGTTTTTGGTCTGGGGAATAGGGATACAAGTCTCTGATCCATTACCACAGTAGATGCAGTGGTTAAGAATGCGACCCACCAATAAAGTAGAAGATAAAGAAGAAAAAACATGACTTTTTTTTGGTGCTTGAGTTGAGACTTGCTGCATCAGCAACACTAATCAATTATAACAAAAAAAATATAAATAAATATATATATATATATATATATATATATATATATATATATATATATATATATATTATTATTATTATTATTATTTTAATCTGCGTAAAGGAAGGATGTCATGAATAAATAATAAATGTGTTGCACTGAAAGTTTTAATATTATCTCTTTTATATTTATTTATATTTTTAATAAAAAATGGTCAAACAGAAATGCTTTGACAAGAAATAAATGCCGTTAAAATTAATTTGCTTTAATGTGTTATTAGTGTGTCAATTTTGACAGCCCTATTATACAGTGGTGTAAAAAAAAAAATCAGGCCTGGGTGTGGCTAGAGAAATTAAACTCAGGTGTGATAAACCACAGTTTTAACACTTTTTCACACAGGGCTGTGTAGTTTCGGTTAATTTTGTTTCCCTCAATAATAAAAACCTTCATTTAAAAACTGCATGTTGTTCACTTGTGTTATCTTTTACTAATATTTTAAATTAGTTTGATGATCTGAAACATTGAAGTGTGACAAAAATGCAAAAAATATATCAGGCCAACACTTTATCACACCACTGCATAAATACACACACACACACACACACACACACACACACACACACACACACACACACACACACACACACACACACACACAGACATGTACACCAAAGCACCTCACACTGAAAAGCTGCTATGTTTAATCAGATAAAACCAGAAGAGACATGTGATCACTGGAATCAAGTGATCTGCCGACTCTCTGCACACTAGCAAGTCTACAACACATAGTTTGACACACACCAGATTGGTCCCCTGTCAATCACTCAGTGCTGGCTCTAATAAACATAAATCTAGGGCTGCAGCTATCGATTATTTTAGTAATCAAGTATTCAACCGAATATTCAATCGATTAATCGATTAAGAATTACAAAATATACAAGAGAAAATAAGCCGGGTCTCTCAAAATGAACAAATAATTTTTATTGCTGAAAGTGCATACAAAAATATCTGTGAAAACTAAACCCATTTAGTGCATTTCATTGTCATATTACATCAAAATGCAAATACAAATATATAAATAAAAAAAAAATCAAATAAAAATATAAAAAAAAATCACTTTCAATTTACTTTAAAATAAGTTAAGGGAACTGTGCGGTGTTTTCTTTGGAACCGCGAGAAATAAAAGTCGGAATTGCGAGCAGAAAAGTCGGAATTACCAGAATAAAAGTCGGAATTGGAAGAGAAAAAAAGTCGGAATTGCAAAATTAAAATAAATTCGAAGTTAGGTAAACTTTTTTTTTATGTGGCGGAAATGGCTTCCATAGTGTTTACCTATTCAGAGCGCTCCAGAGTTCAGCGAGTGGTGTGTCAGTAATAATGGTCCGTGGGGAAACACAGTGCTCAGTGTGTAGTTAAATGGATTAAACAAAGCCAATAATTAACTAATTTAAATTGCCTCGAAGCATTTTTGTATTTGAGTTACTTGAGGAATCGTTTCAGCCCCACATAAATCGAATTTTTTTGTATTTGCTCACTTTTTTAACACTTAATATAAAATGACTAGTTCATATTCATGATAGCCTCATTACATATGTGTGTAAAGTGTAAAATACATGAGCTATTTGAACTTGACCTCGCACTGCAAATAAAAAATGTGGTGATTCATTACTATTCATACGATTTGAAGCTGATCGATCAAGTTTGACATTGTTTAGTATTTATACATGCAAACGTACACTCGAAAGCACGAGAAGGATACAGATGCTCCCCAACACCCCAGAGGATTTTCTGGAATAGCAAAATTTCTCTTGTCAAAGTTGAAAAATGATGCCCGAAGATCATTCACACAGATAAACAACAATTATACTGCACAATACTTTTACACCAGATATATTATATCCTCTTCTGTGAATGTCATTTTGGGGCTCATGTAGATTTAGAGTTTTTTTTTTCTGGATATTTGCTATAACATCAAATATTTTTGCTTCAAGTTCTGCAAAAGTACTTTTGTACATTTGTGCCTGTGCTACACTGAAAATCTGTGAAAGGTGGTGGTGGTGGTGAGGCACTTGTTGTGCAGCATTTGCGTCACACACGTGAAGTGTGTGTGTCCTTGCAGCTCCAATTACTGGTGTGTTTAAAGGCCACACAGTCCAACAATCCAATTTGAAATAATCACAGGGTTCCTGCTTTACCTTCAGCGATTTTTTTTTTGCTGTTGTTTTAGATGGTTATACATTATACACCTCCAGGATAGTTTGATGCAGAGCTTTTTGAATCAAGTCCTGATTCAAGGACAGTAAGACTGTAACAGCGTGCATGTGTGCTTCTCACTTTCTTTTTCATTTCTCGCAGATATGATATGCTTGTTAGAGATAACAGGAAGAGTATACGCAGGATGAGATGTATTGTGTACTACTGTGAGATTTATCTGAGGTACTGATAGTTTGATCCGGGTTTGAGGGCTGTAAGAGATTTTACGTAGCTAGAGCAGGGCTTATGCCTCTAATCCACACTCGGGTCGATTTGTGCACAGGAGCATTGTCATGCTGGAACAAGTTTGAGTGCCAGTGAAGGGAATTTATAATGTTACAGGATATAAATACATTCTACACAATTGTGCGCTTCCAACTTTGCGGCAACGGTTTTGGCGAGGAACGCTTACGTGTGATGGCCGGGTGTCCACATACTTTTGGGCAGAGAGTATTAAAAGATGTCATATTTAAACATTACATTTTTATAAGCACAAAAAAAAAACACACTCTAACACACAAAACAATATGATTCGGTGAAAATATGACCCATTGACGTCATTTGCAAAGCCTCTGTAGCTCCCTCGTGAACAGTAAAGAAAAAAAAAATTGTCATCTTGTTCCCCCAAGTATTTTCTCACTGGTTGGTTTGGTTTCAGCCTTCAGAACTCCTTGAACCCAAGGCTGTTAAAGTGGGTGAAAAAATACTTCTGTATAGATTCAAGCTCTACTATTATTATCAGTGAGAGACCCCCCCTTTTAGCCATTATGAAAACAGATGTCATTTTGAGAAACATGATTTTGCCACCATGATGAGTATATAATTCATTACATTTTTGTTCACTAAACACATTTAAAGTGAAGACTAAATTTTTGTAATGGCTTTGCAGTAAGCCAGGTCAGCATTAAATCCTAAGCTAAAACTATCAAGTCAAATATAAACCATTTCCAACACTTAAAGAAACAGCTGAAGGAAAAGACGAACGAAGTGAATCGTCTTCAAAATGGAACGCTGGAATATACTGCGGATTACAGAATTAGATAGAATTACAGTGGATGTCCCTCGTCTCATTCACCCACTGCTCCCCAAATTCAAAACAGCAACTATATAAAAGTCAATAGCATCGATGCTGCTGCTCGGTTAGCAAAAAAAAACAAAAAAAAAACGACATAGTTCACCCACCCCCAGCTCAACCCCAGCTGAACCGAACATCATACAGAGGAATGTTAGAGGGGTCACATGCTCCAGATGCCTCGATAACTGTGAACATGAACGCACTGTGTGGAACCTGCTATGGCGTCTATGAGTGTGGGTGAGGAGAAGGAAATCAAGAAAGACAAAGACAGAAAATGGGTGGAACCAACCTGGTGAAGAAGAAAAAAAAAAGGAATGGCTTTGTTCTTCTACTAACCCATATGTGCAAAACAAACCTTGTTATGCATAATTCATGATCTCCACCATAAAACAGGCCATGGCTTTGAGCGATCCCCTTTACAGGTCAGCCTGGGAAATTATTTACGACTGTTTGTGGCTGCCGTGTTTACTGTTTCTTCACAGTCGGAGCTGCTGAGCGGTAAAGAAGGAGTAAATTTAACGCCACTGTAAGGGCCCACGGAAGCCGTTAAAACAAAGGACTACACAAGAGAGAAAGAGATGGGAATATTGGCTCCACTTAATATAAGAGAGCGTTCCTGTCATCACCTGTACACACTGCTAAGACGGCAGCCTGAGGTCACAATGCTAAAACTATTACTGGGAAAACGACTTCTTCAAAATTGTAGCTGGTTGAGCAGAAGCATGAAACAAAGGTCAGATTGAATATTCCATTCTCGTTTGAAGCAAATCTTCAACCCCCTCAATTCCTGGCAAAGGTTGATGACCGAGTGAGCACGATAATTATTAACGTGTCCACACGCGCAGCACGTGGACACCGTCTCATCAGACGTCACCTTTTCCCCTCGCTCATTATAAGGCGCGTTATACAAGACGCATCCATAACAAACACGCACGGTGCTATCAATTACTCAAATAACACCGCGCCTTGAATTTGTCTTACTTTAAAGATGATGTACTCAAAAACAATCGAATCGAGGCTCAATTCGTTCCTTTCCAACCTGTGACCAGGATAAAGCAGAAAAGATACGACTTCCTACTCAGGAAATCGTAACAACTTTCACAACACCGAGCTCAGAAAACGAAGTCAAATCAAAATTGCTGCTTACTGCATCAGGAATAAATACAAAAGTGCTTCTTACTTTTATAAAGTTATTACTGTCCAAGTATTCATTTTATACAGTTTGACAAGTTTCCACAGTTACTCATTCCACTGTATCAGACACTTGCCACAAGAATTAGCTTTAAATCAAGCAGCAGGCAGAAACACCAATATGTTACTAGAACAAACTCCACAATGTGTACAGCACAGTTTTGACTTCCTTGAGGTTCCTGAGGTATGGCTTCCTGAATTAAGCATTATTGAACTAAATATTCCTGCAGAAAGCCTTCAAAGCTTCCTGATATCTTGTTGTCTGAAGGTAAGGCAAGATTTCCTGAGCTAAAGCTTCTTGAAGTCAAACTTCCTGTGGTAAGGTTTCTTGAGGTAAAGTTTTCTGAAGTAAGGTTTCCTGAGGTAAAGCTTCTTGAAGAAAAACTTCCTGAAGTAAAGCATTCTGAAGCAAGGTTTTTTTGAAGTAAAGCTTCCTGTGGTAAAGTTTCATGTGGCAACGTGTCCTGAGGTAAAGCTTTTTCAGGGGTAACGTTTGCTGAAGTAAAGCTTAATGAGCTACGGTTTCAAAGGTGCCGGAGTTAAATCTCCTGAGTTTAAGCTTCAAGATTTTCTAAGCTAAGGCTTTCTGAGGTAAGGCTTTCTGAGGTAAGGCTTCCTGAGGCAAGGCTTCCTGAGGCAAGGCTTCCTGAGGCAAGGCTTTCCGAGGCAAGGCTTTCTGAGGTAAGGCTTCACCATGAATCCACCATTCTCTATATGTATTCAATATTGTTTCCTTTAGGTATTACTAAGATTAACAAAGATTTTAAGTTGTATTTTTATTTCACTTATTTTTGAAGCAAGAAAGAAAAAAGTTTCCACTGAAAAAAATATTTGGGCAAAATAATCAAATATTGTAATATACATATATATTGTAATGGAATAAAATCTATCCTAACAAACAGCTCTCAATTCAATACAAATTTCATGTACTCAAATAAATCCTCTTCAAATCCAATTTTAAAATGATTTCCGTTTGTCACGAGACTGAATTCAATTTGTTCTTTTTCCTTTCTTGCATATTTTTGCTGATTTGCTGAATCTTTATATAACCAATAAACCACATTAACTACAAACAGGTTCTTTTTGTATCAGACATGTCGTGGGGTCAAATCACAGAATATCTGAAACAGGTTACTGTTAACGTGACATTGCCATTGATTCTGCTGTTCAATGCATTTAATGCAGATTATTGTTCTACGAGCCCACAGATGGTACTGCATGGACACCTTACTTATGGAGTACTTTAAAAGAAAGGAAGACAGAAATATAAACAGACAGGAAGACAGAAAGGTAAACAGGAAAGGTGAGGGGAAAAAAGAAAGAAAGACAAAGAAAAAAGATAGGAAAGAACAATAGACAAACAGACCGGAAGGAAAGAAAGAAAAGAAAGAACTGGATTTACACTGGAACACTATGAAGGAGCGATGAGAGTCGCTGCACTTTGGGTTTGTGTTTTATGCTTGGAGAGCTGTACGTGGTGCCCTGGTGTCACCAGGGGTTTGGGTCACAGACACTATCATCTGGCTCACACATTAAAGTAAACACAGCTGTGCAACAGCAACAAGCAAAGCTTTACCTCAACAGCAAAAAAAGATTCAGTACTTAACAACTTGCATTACTTCTGTGAGTGTGTGTGTGTGTGTGTGAGACGAATGAGAAACACTGAGACCGAGAACACGCTTTTTGTAACCATGGCTTTACGTTCTCACATAATTGCATCCAGACTTTCTTGTACATTAACACAACAATGCCTACTGAACCCGCCCCATTAATCCCTTATCCTCGAGCACTGAAATGCAGAGCACAGCAGAAAATACTTTTCTTACAGAAAAAAACATTGGTACCCCCAAAAAAACTACTCACAAAAACACACATTTTTTTCATCTTTTTTTTTTTTGGCTTCAGGAACGAATGCAAAGACAGGGGGAGCCAACCCGAACGAGGGATTTTTTTTTTTCAGGATTTCCTTTTAGTTCTAATGAAATTACTCACAGCTGCCTCAGGCTCAAGGCCACATGTTTTGTTTTTTTTTTTAAACAGGGAAAAAAATCCTTCGACTCCTTTCAGGTGTTCTTCCTGAGATTATTGCTCCGGACTGCTTGTTCGTTTCTCCGACGAGACGTCCGCTCACGTCTGGGGTTTGATTGGCATAAAAGCAAACGCTACATAATAGATTTTGTGTTGTGAGAAAAATTTAACCTACTTAAAGACAAGCAGAGAAACAGACTTATAAAATCCTGCGAACGGTCCAAGGAATTTGGAAAGCTCAGCCAAGATTCCGAGTTTCCTTTTCTTTTTTTTTTCCCTTTGTGGAACATCGATCCAGAGCGACTACTGTACTGCTTTTCTCGTACTAGTCAGCAACTGTAAAAATAAAATCCCATAGGGAAAAAAAATAGAACAGGTTGGTGTGTGTGGTTGGGTACATGTGTGCGAGAGAGGAAGAGAATTTTGGAAAAGGATCTCATTCAATCTTTCAGCAAGGAATCTCCTCTTTTATGGAGGAATGCGTCTTGGCCGCGGCTCTGAATTCACCCCTGAACCTGCAGCGGATTCTCTTCTGCACAAATTGCTGATGTGTATCTTTCGCTTTCTGACCATCGTGGTGGATTTAAAGGGAGAGATAAACTAATGCGAGTCCCCATCCCTAGTGTGATGTACTCACTAGGGCTCGGGGCCCATGAGAAGAAAAACACACAACAGGTCGGATTGCTATATGACACAAACAGCCTGAACTGCATTACCTGTGTAAACCGCCGATTTGCCAGCGATTACAGGGTTTCTGTTATTAGAGCGATGTTAAAGGTTTATAGAGCGATTTAATGTTGTGCAGCGTCTGAGCGAGAAGTTCTTTCCTGCTATCACTTACACTACAGCCTCCATAAACCCTTCTCTCACCACCCTTTCTCTCTCGCATGTGTTTCGGTTTGCCTGAAACTTGTTGTTAGAATCTGTCTGTATATGTCTCTATCTTTTGTATTTCCCCCCCTGTACTTCTGACTGACTGTCTCTCTCTGTCTGACTGACAGTCTCTTTCTTTGTCACTTTATGTCTGCATGTCCCTATATCTCTTCGTCTTGGTCTCTGTGTCTCTCTCACTCTCTCTTCCTGCCTCACCCTTTCTCTATCTCAATCGAAAACAAAGGTTATAATCAGAAATGTAGCTTGTAGTCATTTTACAGAGAAAGCAGAACATGCATGTTGGTCTGTCCTACATTGTTTCCTGAACTGCAAAAATAACACACTGACATTAAACAGACCGACGAGCACTGTTTCCCTTTCAAACTTTCAGCTCTCGTCAAGACTGGTGTCAGGATCCGATTCGTAAAAATCATAAAAATACAACGGCTCATTCAAAAATATTTATTAATCTGAAATAGTTTGGTAGGTTTAAGAGGTTTTTAGAATTTAAAAACACTGGAATAGGAAAGCCGTCACTATCAGCACTCGGTAACTTTCTAGAGCAGCACACAAACGTGCGATTCGAGAGACGATTAGGAGTCCATATATTGCTTCTCATTTGCATATAGATAAACCTCGCTCGCGAGTGTTACGTTATCGGCCGCGCTCACATCGCTGCTTCAACCTCCTGCCGAAACACCCTCCAGCTCTGACTGAAAACGTGTGACTTTAGACGGCGCTGTTGTGATGCCGATTGATGGACACGGCGTAGCGCATTCACGAGAGAAAGAGAAGTGCAACGAGGAGACGGAAAGGAAAACATGAAAAGTGACAGTGTCTATTCAAAAGAAAGCTGCTGTTGAACGAGTCACAATGAAAATGAACCAAACTAAAGGCAAAAGTTTTGTGGACAGCTGATATTAAAAATTGGTATTTGTTTTGTGATCACATTCCACGTTAGTCCTGATTTGCTATTATAATATCCTCCACTCTTCTGGGAAGATGCTCCACTAGATTTCGGAGTGTGGTTGTGGAGGCTTGTGCTCATTCGGGCACAAGGGTGTTAGAAAAGTCAGGTACTGAGGAGGTCTGAGGTGCAGTCAGTGATCCAATTCATCCCAATAGTGTTTAATAGAGTTGAGGTCAGAGCTCTATAGCAGACCACTCAAGATTTTCCACTCTAATTCATGTAAACCCATGAAGCTCTTTTTATACACAGGGCTTTTGTCATGTTGGAAGAGGTTTGGGTCTCCTGGTTCGAGTGAAGGGAAAATGTAATGCTACCAAAGACATCCTGTAAGATTGGTGCATCCAACTTTGTGGTAACAGTTTGGGGTAGAAACGTATATAGCTGGGAACGTCAGGTGTCCCGATACCTTTGACCAAATTAGGAAATGTAATGATTCTACACAGTTTACATTATTCAGGATCAATCTGAAACAAGGATTCTTTAAATCTGCATTAATATTTGAACTTGTCAGCAGAGCAGTGTGCAGGAACTCACAGAAAAACAAAGCTGCATTGTACTGCTCTGTCCCCCGTCCCTGATCCTAAACAAGTCCACAACACAACGAGTCTTCATGCTGGACAGCAAAATAACTCAAAATAACAGGCGTCACATGCTCGCTGCGTTTCTAACACAACATTTTTCTTAAGGAGAAATGCTGCATGTAAAAACAAAGAGACGGATTTAATGCCATCTACAGTTTGTCAGCAACAGAGGGTGGAGTTTAAACTATCCCAGTTTTGATGTAGTTACTTGCATGTTTCTTCATGATCAAACATCACAAATGCTTATTATGAATAGCACGATAGTTAAGCCCTATTCAGACAGGATTAATGTTGGGCTGCAGCTATCGATTATTTTAGTAATTGAGTATACTTCCAATTATTCCATCGGTTAATCGAGTAAACAAATAAGTATTTTTAATGAGCAATACGAAATATACAAGAGAAAATAAGACGGGTCTTTTTATTGCTGAAATTGCAGAATATCTGTGAAAACTAAACCCATTTAGTGCAATTAACTGCTATATTCAATCAAAATGTCAATAAAATATGTAAATTAAAATTATATATATATATATATATATATATATATATATATATATATATATATATATATATATATATATATATATATTAATTATTACATTCCTTAAATACATTATTAATTAATACAACTCTACTTCAAAATACTTAAAAAAAAAAGCTACACGCCCGCTACAGCGTTTTCTTTGTGTTTTAGTTTGAAATTATTCCAAACCATGGAAACTTTGTCGTTCTCTTCGCCGTTTTCATTCTGTGTTTACCTGTTCAAAGCGGTTCAAAGTTTAGTGGGCGGAGCATCAGTAATAATGGTCCGTGGGGAAACACTGTGCTCCGTGTGTAGTTAAATAGTCAAAACGAAGCATCGAGGCAAACAATTCGCTTTTTTGTATTCAAATTACTTGAGTTACTCGAAGAATCGTGTCAGCCCTAAATTAAACTGACATCAGGTGTCAGGGTGGTTTTTAACAAGGCCTCCTCTGGAAATTTATTTTGGTCCTGATCAGCCATGTTGGTGTGTTTCTTCATCCTCCACTGCGAAAGTTACAGGGCACATGACCTACTGTTTTTCTCCAAACTCTACAATCGTTTGATCATACAAATCCAAAATAAACATGTCCGTGATTTTCTTTACAGCTCTTGCCTCATGCTGGAAAACCAGATGTTTGACTGCTGCAGCTTGTGCATCAGTGACAATCATCCAGATTTCAAACACTTCCAGGTCACACAAAGAAAAAATGGATGCTACTCCTATGAACTGTCATTATTGTTTTATTGTATTTATCTATGTTTTTAGATGGGAACTTTGGAGTGGTCCAAATTAAAATAGAAAAACATAATACTCCAGTGCCTCTTCGACAGTGTAGCTGTAATGCTGGTATGACCATTTTCATGGTTCAGAAAAGTATTATAACATATACATATATATGTATATATATATATATATATATATATATATATATATATATATATATATATATATATATATAAAATTATCACTGTCAAATCACAGATCACCGCAGTTCTTACTGACAAATCACAGATCACAGCGGTTCCCAACGACCGATCACCGATCACCACAAGAGTAGTGGTGCAGTGAGCATGCTGTAGTTGCATTCCCCTGAGGAGCGTCAGAAGCAGGGCATAAGTGCAGTTCAGTTGCAGGTTAAAGCTCTGACTGTACCACAAGCATGTCTATGAGAGTATTGAGGAGTTTCATGATAAGTCATGCTCACCAGCTTGCTACCCGAGTGTTTCTACCCGAGTGTTTCTACCCAGTGTTTCTACCCCAGGGTTGTTTCTACCCCAGGGTTGTTTCTACCCCAGGGTTTTTGCTGGAGTTCTACTGCTCCTCTCCTCCTTCACTTACTAGCAAAGACTGTGCTGTCAGTGCAGAGCTCCTCACATACACGTTATAATTAACCAATGCCATTAACAGACTTACACAATCACTAACTAACACAGACTAATAAACACCAACATCACAGACATACACTATCTCAAACTCACACTGACTAACACACTAACACACAATCACAAAACACTGTCGCACAGTAACACACACCATCACAAACTATCACACATTAACTCACACCATCACAGACTAACACATATAACACAGATTACTACACACCAATGTACACCTTCACACAGCATCACAGATGAACAACAATCAAACACACACACACACACACACACACACAATTAATTCCAAACACACACACACCAACCCAGTCTAACACACCTTAACACAACACACAGCTTAACACACACCTTACCACAGTCTTACACACACTATACCACAGTCTAACACACACCTTAACACAATCTAACACACCACAACATTCTAACACACCACACCAAACACAAACCACAACATTCTAACACAGTCTAACACACCTTAACACAACCTAAACCACAGCTTAACCCTAACCTATACACCACAACATTCTGACACACACCAGCAGTCAAACACATACGAACACAGTCTAACACACACCTTAACACAACAACACATACATTACCACACACTAAAACACGAGACACACTCACTCACTCACACACACACACACACACACACACACACACACACACACACACACACACACACAGAAAGAGACAGAAAGAGAGAAGCAGCTAGCCAGTTAGCTAACATGTTTAGCTCCCCTGATACCCGGATAATAGACGAGGACGCGAACCGGTTATAACACACCCTGTACCATGCAAAACACCGCGCACTGACTCGCACACACACAGAGATCAGACCCAGATCTTTTACCTGTCAGTCTGATTTTGATGCTTGACCCGTTCCTCCGAGTCCCAGGATTCGACATCACTCCTACAATCAATCAGTCTAACTTTCTCTCGGGCCTCGAGACACCAACTTCCACACCAGCTGGACACAAAGCCCTCGGCGTTGTGTGGGTATGTGTGTGTGTGTGTGTGTGTTTCCGAGATTATTTCCTGTGTACTGAAGCCTCCTGCTCGTTGCTCCCGGACCGAACCACATACGCTAACATTTTTTCGAGCTCGACGGCGCGCTGACGTCACACTCGTGCACGAAAAAGGGGGGAAAAAATACGTGCGCGTCCACGACACTCGCGCCAGCATCCGGTCTGCAGCCGTGCACTTGGCTGCCATCCAAAATGGCGCCCTAATGGACGTGTAGTGCACTACATAGTCTTTGTTTTAAACCCTCGACTGTGTAGTGCACATTACAAAAGAGAAAACAGGGTAATTTCCTTCAGAGCAAACCAAGCGAATGATATTAAGCTATTAACAGGATACACGACGTGTCCAAAAATATGTGCACCTCTGACCATGATGCCTTCATGTGGTGTTTTCACCACAAAGTTGGACACCGAATTGGTTAGGATGTCCTTGTGTGCTGTAGCATTACACAATTTGCCTTCAACGTGGAGAGATTGATATGGAAAACCACGTTGGCTTGAACTAAGAACAGTTTTTATTTATGAATAAACATGTAAGGATAGTTATGCCAAAGTATAGGAATTACTGCACTATAAATATGTGGCCCTTTTTAAGGGATCAGAAGTACGAACTACCATAATCATAAAGACCATAGTAAATTTTAATACTTGACTGCAAATCGTTTTAACTGCTTAAAGTCCTCCCAGACATCATCGTTGCTGGGTTTGATAATGCTCCGTCAGGTCTTTAATGTAGCTGCATACAGCTTGTTCTTGGGGTGTTTTGCCTTCTCTTTTGACTTCAGCAAATAAACTGCAGCTCAAATGGATTCAAGTCATTGATTGATTGGTGCTGGCCAATGCAGAGCATTCCACTTTTTCGCCTTAAAAAAGTCTTGGATTGCTTTCAGTGTACACTTCAGGTCATTGTCTATCTGCACTCTGAACGCTTTCCAATGAGTTTTGAAGCAGTTGGCTGAATCCGGACAGATAATGTTTCCCTGTACAATTCATTCTGCTGCTTTTGTCAGCAGTCACATCATCAATAAATACAAGGTAACCAGCAGCCATACACGCCCACACACGGTAAGATAAGACAGTATGGTTTGGATCACAAGCAGTTTCTATCTTCACCACGCTCTTCCCTTCCCATTGTTTTGCTACACATTGATCTTTGCCTCATCTGTCTACTGAATGCTGCTTCATTCAAGGTAGATTTTTTAAATCTGTTTCGGGGGCTTGCCAGTGGTTGACATCTTGTAAAAAGCCTTTGTATTTACCCTGGTGAAGTCTTCGCTTGATTGTTGACTGTCACAGATACAAGTAACCCCTAAAGGATGTTCTTAATCTGTCTAACTGTTATTAAGAGGTTGTTATTCTGCAAGAAAAGAATCCTTGGGTCAACCACTACAGTTGTTTTCTGTGGTCTTCAGGGCCTTTTGATTTTCCGAGCTCTTTCAACATCATATTGGGAGTTAGCAGTAACAGATTCAAATGCAAATGCCACACTTAAAAAAATTAACGTAGACCATGTATTTATGAAAATATTTAGTAATTTGAAATAATGAGGGATTAACACATTCCTCACTATGGAACAGCTGAGCAGTCAACTGTATAATTCTTTCGGTTCCTTAAAACATGCTTTACTGTTCACTATATCTGTATGTAAATACACTCAGATTAAAGCTGAAAGTCAGGAACTTTGAGCTCAAGTTCATTATTTAATTTAAATTTCAATATTTTGTGAAAACATTTGAAAATGGTAATACATTTAATCACCATTTAAATCGTTAAAGACCTAACTGGAGGTTGGATTGTTAACTTTTATTACTACTCTTTTGTCTCTTTATTGTTTTTAGCCTTTTACTTCATACTGATTTGATAGGTCAGAAAGGTGACCAAGCTTTATTATTTACACTTCAATATTCTGGTGACAAACGCTCAAACTCAAAACCCTTTTTTTTGCATACAGCATTTGGAAGCACAATTTATATGTGAATGCTTTTTATAAACCTGTCTAACTTATTATACTAATCAATAAAGAGTCAACTGGATGTAATATGTCTACACTTTTTTATTTTCAATTAATACACAGAGTTGCAATCAGCGTAAGATAATGAAAAATTCTAATGGGAAAAAAAAAAAAACATAATTCATAGATGGATTTAGAGCGATAAGAACTAACTTTATATTTTATCCCTGTCCCCAAAACTGATTAATAGTTAAAGCAAAAAAATCTCGTTATAATTTTTATATTGAGTGAAAATGATAAAAAGGATACGCTGGGAAACACATACTGTTTTTTACCATCCTCATCACCAACACATCAAAGCACAGAAAGTGACTCCAAGGAGCTTACTGAATATAAAATCTGTGTTCAAAAATGTGAGTTCTTATAATAAGCTGTGGATGCCAAGCCCTTTGTGTAGGCTGGGGTGAACTGCATGCAGGACCCTTTTTCCATATCAATCCAAACTATGTCTTTCTGCAGAGATAATAAAATGTTAACCCTAACACTTTCACTGAGTTGGGATTTATTATGATGTGCTTTGCCAGCTTATCTGCAAACCTTTAGGAAATACCCCTAGATAGTGTTAGATTTGGATTAAGATCCGGACACTGCATGCCTGGAAACAAAGTAAAATAAACGCAACAACTATAAAATGTTATTTATGTAGCCTTTTGGTTTGATTTAAATCGAGCATAATTTTATACATAAATTCATTGACGTTAGATCACTCGCATTGCTCCAGCTCGAGTACTGAACAACATATTGAATATTTCTTACATATATAGACTACCCACCCATATGCTGTGCTTAATGTAGTGTTAAAAGCCACTATTAGAGTAAAACTGCTTTTATTTACATCAGCAGTGCTGCATTTATATCCAGAGTGAATCTTGAGGATTGTATCATTTTAATGCTTCATTTGGCAAACACCCCGTCATGAGTCACAACAGGATGAACTACTGCGAGCTGAAGTAGGCCTAATAAAAACGCAATCATTTACCACCTTAAAGGGTTTTTTTTTTCTCTTCCTTTTTAAATGGATTACTTGTGTTAGCTTTCAAGACACGGATTTTAAAGGAAATATTTTTGTCTTTTCTGAATTCCATTTCACACAAGCACAGAGTTTATCATGAATATTTTAAACAGACCTATATAAACAGAACAGAGAAACTGAAATAGACTTCAAGGTTTTAAATAAAAATGCTCTCATGGCTCGACTACGCCTCCTCCTGGAAGTAAAATCTATAATGAACTATGTACTTCTATGTGTTGGCACAATTGCAATACGTTAGTAAATATGACTCTACAATAACTCCACAATATTACTCTGAGGTTTTCATTTATATTACAGATTATATGATTGACAAAAACCTGAGAAAATTAGCTTGTGTAAAATTTTTCTAAAATATTTTTTCAAAGGGGTCCACATCCTTTTTTTCTTAAATGACACTCAGGTCAAGTCAAGTTTATTTCTATAGCGCTTTTTGCAATGGACATTGTCTCAAAGCAGCTTTACAGAATTTAAGAATTATAGAGAATGATGTATATTTATCTCTGATGAGTGACTGGGGCAAGGAACAACTCCCTTAGATGGTATGAGGAAGAAACCTTGAGAGGAACCAGACTCAAAAGGGGAACCCATCCTCATTTAGGTGATATTAAGAGGGTGATTATAAATCTTAAAGCAATACAAAACACCAGGGAGTGTGAACTAACATTAGCATCAGAGTGTGTGATTTATGATTAATGTCCTTTCTACAGTCTTATACAGTCAATTGGCGTTATGGAACCAGAAGCTTTTGAGCAACTCATAAAATAGCTCATCGTCTGAGAGCATCATAGATCCAACACCAACTCCTTAATGCCAATGCCTTTAAACAATCAAAGAGGTCCAATGTCCAAACTCTACTCTTGATGGTTCGGGATGTTTGCAGGGTCTACTTCTTTAAAGAGCCATGATCTTCATGAGGTGGGACACAACTGGAGTTGGCACAACCTCGGGATGGGTAAAGAGAGAGAAGCAGTGTAAAGGAATTGGCGTAACTGCTGATCATAATATTAACAAGCACAAGTTGATAATGTGCATTTGATCAGATGTTCTGGAGCAGATATGTGTAGGACTCGCTAAAAACATACGTCTTTAATCTGCACTAAAACTGGGAGAGTGTGTCTGAGCCCTAAACACTATCAGGAAGACTATTCCAAAGTTTAGGAGCTAAATGTGAGAATGTTCTACTGCCTTTAGTGGACTTTGCTATTCTAGAAACTTATAAAGGTCTCCGGTTTCCTCCCAGCTCCCAAAAACATGCATGGATGATCCAAGAAGTTCAATAAGTGCTTAATAAAGATGTGAAGAATAATTCTCTTTAACTTCTTCTTAATATTTTATTTAATTGAAGATCTTAATATGTCTGTACTCCTCGTATACAACTGTGAGATTATTTACATTAATTCTTTAGACAAGTATCTAATGATATATTCAATGATATATTCAATATATATATTGTTTTAGAATGAGTGTGATAAAAATAGTGATAATTTCACTATACATTTTTATGCAAACCCATTTAGTTAAACCCAAACCTCATTTACTATTTAAAGATATCTGGATGTTTTGATTGCTATGGAACAACAACAACAACAAAAAATATGGAAAACTCCACAACAAGCCTATTCCCTGCTGATAAGCTGGTAATGATATATACAGGCTTTAGCTCCATCAGTGGACGTCTCTAATCGCTTGCCCTGTATATTCATCAGTCAGCACTCGGCAGCTGGCAGCTGGGTCTCGTCCCAGTTGAGATCAGACTCTATGCCTATGCTTATATTAAGAAGTCAAATATAACCTTAGCGCAATTTGTTGCCAAATGAAAATGCTCATCAAGAATGTCTTTAGTGTATCCAGAGATCAGTGTGTGTGTTCACAGCTTTGCGTTACCATACTTAATGACCCCACTTATGTCCACACATGCTCAGAGTCGATCGTTCAGCTGCATTTCACGCGATTGTCTGGGATTAATCTAACATCATGACATTATAAGCAAGATATCAAAGGCAAATATTTCTGTGTGACTTTAACTGACAGCTGCACAGTATCGTAACTGACCATCCATGACAAGATGAAACAACTTTCAAACCTTTTTACCATTAAAGTAGATTCAATAATTATTCGAAATTACTTTAATACCCGGATAAACACGTGTATGTACTTGTTGTGACTCATATAGTTGCAAAAACAGGTACATTATGAGGTAAATAAATCAATAATAACAGACTAACCAGATTTGCGTTTATTGACTATGATTTGTCTATTAATATAATAGAAATTCCAGAGTTATAAGTTAATATTATGTTGAATTTAAACTTTAAAAATTATTAAATAAAATAAATGTCCAAATCTATCTGCAGTTTATTGTGTATTGTTATTTATTAATGCCCTATGACTCTACTGGAAAAACACATATAGCATGTTTTTTTCCCCCAATACCCTAGAAGGTCACGGTATGTTTTCCCTCAAGTCAAAGCAATCAACTGATGCTCCCAAGACAGGACAGCTTTATTCAGTTGGTAATGGCTTTTATAATAGTTATGACCATATCAGGAACTCCCACACATCATATATAAGAGCTTCTCCAGACCAGCCTGTCACATCAGAAACTGCTCCCCACTGTACCGTGCTCTGGTAAGTAAACATGTAAACAGCTGTGTTTTTTCACGCATTTCCCCCACATGGTACCTTCTTTGTACAAATATGTCACAATTTATGAAGTCCTGTGCATATTGTATTCATTCTGTATCTCTTCTGATACAGCTGTGTGAGAGGTATTCCATCTGAACGACTGGTGTGGGTGTAGAGGAACTGAGCAACCATGCCAGGTGCCTACAAAGGTGAATGTGGGGACAATGTGGATCCCATGCCGTTCCTGGCTCCCTCGGAAAAAGAAAAGCTGGAGGCCATTAGCAAGTCCTATGACATTAAGAAGTCATGCTGGGTGAGGGATGATAAAGAAGGCTTCATTGCAGGAGAGATTCAGGGCGAGGACGATGACAAAGTCACCGTCAAGACATCCAAGAACAAAGTATGAGTCACTTGTGCTCTTATTAAGCATCATTTCATTAAGAGCATAATGAATTTTAGTACTAACATGCATCTTAAATGGAAGCTCTACTTTGTTTTATGCAAAATTTCTTTTCTTTGTCTTTAGACACTTTCTCTAAGGAAGGACGATATACAACAAATGAACCCACCAAAGTTTTATCAGGCTAGCGACATGGCTAATTTGACCTTCCTGAATGAAGCCAGTGTGTTGGAAAACCTTCGTTCACGTTACATCCATATGAGGATCTATGTAAGCCAACATATCAGTAAACGTTGTCCTATAAGCAAAACCAAACAGTTGAACCGTTTAAAATAATGAATGTAAACTCTTGCATTGTGCAGACCTACTCTGGGCTCTTCTGTGTAACTGTGAACCCGTACAAATGGCTTCCAATTTACGGAGCAAAAGTTGCTCAAATGTATAAGGGGAAGAAACGCAATGAAGTTCCTCCTCACCTTTTCTCCATCTCTGATAATGCATACCATGACATGATGATGGGTGAGTGTGAAAAACAACCCTGCTTTTTATCCATGTGTTTTTATGGTAAATCTAAATAGTTTTTTTGGCATCTCTGATTTTAGAGCAAGAAAACCAGTCATTGCTTATCACGTAAGTATTAGTAATTTTTAATATCACAGATACATTTCTCAGAAACTTTAATAAGGTGGTGTATGTACTAGGAGACTGATAAACCCATCAAAAATGTTTACTCCTCCTTTTACTGCTCGTAGTGGAGAATCCGGGGCTGGCAAGACTGAGAACACAAAAAAGGTCATCCAGTACTTTGCCAACGTGGGTGCCGCTGGTGGGAAGCCAGCTCCAGATTCCAAGGCAAGCAAATGAGACTGATGTTCTGAAGAGTAAAACAATACTCCTTGCTTGCATTTAGTACATGTGAATAATGACTGAGTTTGATACTGATGGTGAAAACGTCCGCTCACAGGGCTCCCTGGAGGATCAAATCATCCAGGCTAACCCGGTCTTGGAGGCTTTTGGCAATGCCAAAACCATTAGGAACAACAACTCCTCGCGTTTTGTGAGGAATATTTTAGAATCATTCCAGATCCAAAGAACACAATATGGACTATAAAAACTACACTAAAAATTGCATTTCATTATGATTAATAATTCTTTTTCAGGGAAAATTTATCCGTATTCACTTTGGACCAACAGCTAAGCTGGCTGGTGCAGACATTGAGAGCTGTAAGTGTCCAGAATGTCCTCAACACTTCATACAATTTCAGCTAATATTGTGTTTTAACAAAATGTTTCTTGAAGATCTTTTAGAGAAATCCCGTGTCATCTCTCAGCAAGCAGCGGAACGCAGCTATCACATATTTTACCAACTTCTGTCAGGGAGAAAACCAGAACTGCTGGGTGTGTTATTAATTTGTTTGTTAATTTGTCACATGCTCAATAACTCAACCGTATTTTGTTTTGTAAGTAATTACATAGTGCATAATTTCTGTTGATTTGACTGCACTCTGGCATACTTTATTATAAGCTGTAAATGCAAGTTATTAAATTAAATTTAAAGTAATAAAGCTCATTTAAATTAAATTAAAACTAATACTATACAGCCAAACAAATGTGAATACTTGAGTGTCATAAGCATAAACAACATTTGTAAAACATCCCATTCTAAAATCTTCCTGTGCTATATTATAATATACATTGTATCCAAGACTGTGCATTATGATTTGTGATAGCAGTTTGAAAAATATTACTATATATGTGTATGACGATCAGGTTTCCACATACTTTTGGCGATATAGGTTATGAGGCGGCACAGTGGCACAGTGTTTATCATTGCCACCTCACAATCCTGACCCTGATTTGACCTCCAAATACCTATATGCTATATGAATTAACAACCTATCCATGGTGCATTCCTGAATATATGTATTTGTCTAGTAACTATAGGTATTGGCTGCTTATTTGTTTCTGGAGAATCATTAGTTTATTAAAGCTTGCAGTCTGTATTTTCATTTTAAAAGTAAACAACAGAAATATAAGTGTGTTACTGACTAACTTTTTATTCATTTACATATCTGTTTTTGCTTTTCAGAGGATCTCCTTTTGGCACCTGATCCAAAGCAATATGTTTGGATCTGCCAGGGAGTCACGCAGGTGGATAACATGGACGATGGTGAAGAACTGATCCTGACTGATGTAAATAAACCTGTAACAGCCTTTCCTTTGAAACACATTAAGATTAATACATGTGTGCTAACTTTGATTAGTTCCTTTTTTCTTGATAGACTGCTTTTGATGTTCTTGGCTTTACTGCTGAGGAAAAAACTAGCATCTACAAACTAACTGCAGGCATAATGCACTTCGGTAACATGAAATTCAAGCAAAAACCAAGAGAGGAACAGGCTGATGTTGACACCACTGAGGGTGAGTATGTGCCATTGAGTTAAACTATAGCTGATAAAGTACGAGCTGTAAAGTAAACATTATAATGATCTATATGTAGTGGCTGACAAAGTAGCCCACCTCATGGGAATCAACTCTGGAGACCTGCAGAAAGGAATCACCAGGCCTCGTGTTAAAGTTGGGAACGAGTTTGTGACCAAAAGTCAGAACCAGGACCAGTGTGTCTACTCCATTGGCGCTCTGGCTAAAGCCATCTACGACAGAATGTTCAAGTGGATGGTGTACAGGATTAACAAAACACTCGACACCAAGATGCAGCGCCAGTTTTTCATCGGCGTACTTGATATTGCCGGCTTCGAAATCTTCGAGGTAACTTTTTGTATTTATTTCATGAGCTTTACACTATAGTGAAATTGAATTCTCCACTGTATTTTTGTTTTTCCCAGTTTAACAGCTTCGAGCAGCTATGCATCAACTTCACAAATGAAAAGCTGCAACAGTTTTTCAACCACCACATGTTCGTTCTGGAACAGGAGGAATATAAGAAAGAGGGAATAGACTGGGTTTTTATCGACTTTGGGCTCGACCTGCAGGCCTGTATTGATTTCCTGGAAAAGGTTACAGAACATTCTCTTACTAATACTAATAATGAAATTTACCAGGTTCATTAACTTTCTTGCAAACTTTCTTCTGTATTTCAGCCAATGGGTATTTTTTCCATTCTCGAGGAGCAATGTGTTTTCCCCAAGGCCACAGATGCCACTTTCAAGGCTTCCTTGTATGACAATCACCTGGGCAAGTCTGCTAACTTCCTGAAACCAAAATGTGCTAAGAAAGGTCCAGAAGCACACTTTGAACTGATTCATTATGCCGGCACTGTAAGTCTACTTCTGAATAATATATATTCCTCTTTGCAAAGTCAGCTTTAGGTTCTAAACCCTGTGGCTTGAATACATTTTGTAGGTGGGATACAATATTTCAGGCTGGTTGGAAAAGAACAAGGACCCACTGAATGAGACGGTGGTTAGTCTATACCAGAGGTCATCCATGTCCCTCCTAGCTCAAATATTTAAGGAAGAGGAAGCTGCTGCAGGAACCAAAAAGCAAAAGAAGGGTTCCTCCTTCATGACTGTATCTGCTTTCTACAGGGTACAAGAAGTTATCCTGTTAGAAAAGTAAATCTGTAATAAAAAATGTTCTGTATTTTAACTGTGCTTGGTTTCCTACACCACAAAAGGAGCAGCTGAGCAAACTGATGAGCACCCTGCGAAGCACGGCACCCCATTTTGTTCGCTGCATTGTACCCAATGAATTTAAACAATCTGGTAAATATAAAACATGGAATTATTAACAGTTTGGTTTGGCATGATAAAGCCTTGTCAATTGATGACATGTACCACACACAGTGTAATATATGAATTATTATGTGGTTTAATGTGCTTATGTAAGCCATTGTGTTTGACCAGGTGTTTGTGATGCAAAGTTAATCCTGCACCAGCTGGCTTGTAACGGTGTCCTGGAGGGAATCCGTATTTGCCGGAAAGGCTTTCCCAATAGACTGCAGTACCCTGAATTCAAGCAAAGGTATTTCACTCTCATACAGTACAAAAATCATCAAAAACATATTACTGAATGATTCAAATTATAATATTTAGAAGACTTCCACTATGTGGCTGACTAACTGACTATTACAATCATTTGGGCTGTTTGTTAAACATCCCATTTCAGATTCCACTCTTCTAAGAAAGTTTTACAATAGATTGTGTGGCTGTGAAGTTTTATGTTCCAGTTCCTCTTAAGTAAAGTTGAGGTCAGGGCTCTGTGTAGGACACCTGAGGAAGAAATATTTTTCTTTATATATTTTTAAAACATATCCACTACATTTTGGACATGCTAACTGTACATTTTAGCTAAAAGGGGACATTTTGACCAGTGTGTGTGTGTGTGTGTGTGTGTGTGTGTGTGTGTGTGTGTGTGTGTGTGTGTCTGTGTGTGTGTGCGCACAAGGTATGTTGTAATGGACTTCAGGGTGTATCCCTTCCTGTCTCGCTCCCAGTGTTCCAAGAATTGACTCTAAATCCAACTTAACTCTTATTAAAGTTAATAAATACATCATTACATTTTTTTTTTCAGTTTGCCTGCCCTTAATTTCAGGTTTGGGTTTGAGTAAAGAATTAACATTTTTGTGCATTGTTAATTGTCAAACTTTTCCACAGGTATTACATTCTAAACCCTAACGTCATTCCGAAGGGATTTGTGGACAACAAAAAGGCCTCCGAGCTGATTTTAAGTTCAATCGGTTTAGATAATATGGAGTACAAGATAGGACACTCTAAGGTATGAGCATATCTTACAGTGAGTCAGATGTTTACAGTCAATATATTTACTGCAGAATGTAAGAAATGTTTTATATTACAGGTGTTCTTCCGTGCTGGAGTCCTGGCTAAGCTTGAGGACATGCGAGATGAGCGTCTGGCTAAGATCATGACTATGTTGCAGGCCCGTCTGTGGGGCATGCTCATGAGAATTGAGTTTAAGAAGATGCTTGAGAGAAGGTCTGTCAGATGGACAAATACAGCTTCTTCTTCTGCCTTATATACCTTTTATAAAACTTAATATGCCGCATATCACACGTCTTCTTGCTTTTCAGGATTGCTCTTATTGCCATCCAGCGAAACGTCAGGAAATTCCTTCAACTCAGATTCTGGGGCTGGTGGAAACTTTATACAAAGGTAATTTGAATCTATAAAGAGGATGATTTTTTTTTTGATGTTCCATTTTACTAACAATTAGCTTTTGTTTTAGGTTAAGCCTTTGCTCCATGTAGCTCGTCAGGAGGAGGAATTGAAAGCCAAGGAGGAAGAGTTGCGAGTGGCACTTGAAAAGACAGCAGAAATGGTTGAGAAGATCAAAGAGATGGATGAAAAGCTGGTCACTCTATCCAAAGAAAAGAGTGACTTGGCCTTAGCCCTAGCAGCTGTAAGTCTGGGGGGGTTCTACTCTGTCAATAATATTGACAAATGAGATGTGTATGAAATTAATACTGTAGGTATGTCAATATAAATGTATTTATTTATTTTATGTGATAGGAACAAGACACCATAGCAGATGCTGAGGAATGCTGTAACCAGCTGATGAAACAGAAGATGAACATGGAGGAACAAATACAGGATTTCAGAGAGAGGCTAGAGGAGGAGGAGAGCGCCACAACAGCCCTGAGTGCTCACAAGCGGAAGCTGGAGGCAGAGCTCATGGACTTGAAGAGGGATCTGGAAGGCTTGGAATCGACTCTGGCAAAGTCAGAGAAAGAAAAACAGGTGAAGCCCAAGGGTGCATTTTCCGAATCTATTGCAAAACCAGCAATTTGCTGTGTTTGCCATACAGATATGATACACTTGTAAAACAAAGAAACACACTGAATATAAATTCTGACATTCCAGGGCCTGGATATCAAAGTGCGCACTCTGGCAGCAGATCTAAATCAAAAAGACGACACAATTGCTCGTTTTCAAAAAGAAAGAAAGGCCATCGAGGAACTGCAACAGGTTAGCCCCATTTCACATTCATAATTTAACACTTTTTCACACTGGCTGTCATATTTACATGTCCAGATGTACCTTCCATCTTCAGAAAACTCTGGATGACCTTCAGGCAGAAGAAGATAAAGTGAACCACCTCACCAAAACCAACAGCAAGCTCACCACTCAAATGCATGAGGTGAGCTTGAAGGCACAGAAAACACTGAGGCATAAATAACTGTCTCATGTGCAGTGTAACAATAAGGAACCTATTTTTTTAGCTGGAAGACAACTGGGAACAGGAGAAGAAACTACGCGGAGAGGTGGAAAAAGCCAGACGCAAAGCAGAGGCTGACTTAAAGATGACTATTGACAATCTCAATGAGATGGAAAGAGCCAAAATTGACCTGGAGGAAGTTGTTAAAAAGTATGTGAAGTTTTTATATACAAAAAGTGTAATTTGCAAGGAGTTTATTCTAAACAGTAAATTATCATTTCAGGAGGGACTTGGAAATTAATCATGTGAATGCCAAACTAGAGGATGAGCAGTCTCTCAGCTCCACTCTCCACAGGAAGCTCAAAGAGCATCAGGTTTTTTTTTCTAATTTCTGTAATTTTAGCAATTTTTACTGTCAGATATTCCAAGGAAAAAAAAACAAGTGACTGCTATTTTCCACTAATGCATTTTCCCGTCCTCCAGGCCCGCATTGAGGAGCTTGAAGAGGAACTGGAGGCTGAGAGGGCAATCAGAGCGAAGGTATTTCACTCTATTCATCCAGCTTCAGTGCATTTCCCTGGAGTGTGTTTTCTAGTTCAACTGGACCTTCTGTTCTCAGATTGAGAAGCAGCGAGCAGATTTGGCCAGGGATCTTGAGGAACTTGGAGACCGATTAGAAGAAGCAGGGGGCGCCACTGTTGCACAGGTCTGCTTCATGGTTCATTATGTATTTAATTCAAATGTTAAAAATGCAAAATAAATAAAAACTGAAATTAGCATAAATTTGCTTATGTGTAGGTGAAGTACATGTTGCATAGTAAAAACATAAAAAAGTGAGAATTCATTTTACGTTTACATGAATAATGAACAATCAGGCAGTAGAAAGTGTTGGTTTTCAGAAATATAACAGAAAATGCAATGTATAATGGAATGTCTGAAATTTCTGACTCCTATATTTACAGTAATATTATTTTTTTTTAAATATGCAAAGAATATTTTTTTGTTTTAGTTTTTTTAATAGATAAAATTGCTAAACATTTTTTATACATTGTCTGTAAACCAAGCAGCAATAATTAACATTTTAAAATATGCAAATGCAAACATCTTATTTTTTTATTATAAATGAGACTTCAGTATTGCTTTTTTAGGCATTCTGCCAATAACAACAAAATCCAAGGTATTTCTTATAATTTGTATATTAATGTTGTTATAATAGCTTTACTGGCTTTACTGAAACTTTGGATTTATGTGGATTTTAACTTTGGAACTGTGGATTTATTTATTAAACATAAACTGTAAAAGATAAATGAATACACTGTTATACTACTTATAAAGTTGCTGATACTACTTGTAAACATAAATATATGTGCATGTACATGGTCAGATTGAGCAGAACAAGAAGCGTGAAGCTGAGCTCCTGAAGCTCCGTAGAGAGTTAGAAGAAGCAGCTCTCCAGGCTGAAGCCACTGCCTCAGCCCTGAGGAAAAAGCATTCAGATACCATGGCTGAGCTGGCTGAGCAAATAGAGAATCTACAAAGAGTCCGCATCAAGCTTGAGAAGGACAAGCAGGTCATGAAAGCCGAGATTGATGACCTAAATAGCACTGTGGAGTCTGTGCAAAAAGCCAAGGTGAGAGATAATTAATAATTGTTTAAATTGGCCTACATGGTTATTGCTATATTGATAATTTGATAAGGACTTGAATAAGTTTTATGAACATGCAGCTGAACACAGAAGCCCACGTCCGAAAGTTAGAGGACAGCCTGGCAGAAGCTAATTCCAGACTGGTAGAGATAGAGAAGTCCCACACAGAGGTCAACACCGCCAAAATCCGACTGTCAGGTAGAGACTATCTGTTCTCACTTGCATGAATGTAGCTGAGATTAATATGATTATGATTCATTTTGATGATAATCCATCAGCTGAGAACAGTGACCTGAGCCATGAGCTGGGAGAGGCACAAAGTAAGCTGAACCAGATCACACGCATCAAGGCTTCACTGACCACTCAAAATGATGAGCTAAAGAGACAGGTGGATGAAGAGTCAAAGGTGAATTGATTCAGTTATAACTCTGGATCAATTAATTTCTTAACATTAAGAAACAGGCGGAGTGTGAGGAGAAAATAAACCTTGCCTCATCCGTTTTTCAGGCTCGGAGTACAGCTTTCATTGGCCTTGCTAACACTCGCCATGACCTGGACCTCCTGAAGGAGCAACTTGAGGAGGAGCAAGAGGTTAAAGCGGAAATGCAGCGCCTCATCTCCAAGCTTAACTCTGACGTGACTACCTGGAGGACCAAGTACGAGACTGATGCCATCCACAAAACTGAAGAGCTTGAGGAGACCAAGTAAGCAATCTAATCATTAATATGCCAGAACCAAGGGGCGAGTGCTGTTCGAGTGCTTGAGTTTGGAAAATAATTTTAAAAAGAAGGTTTTTGTTTACAGACGTAAACTGACTGTTCGGCTTCAGGAGGCAGAGGAAGCTGCTGAGGCAGCACAGGCCCGTGCAGCTAGTCTGGAAAAGGTCAAGCAAAGACTTCAGGGAGAGGTGGAGGATCTGACAATCGACCTAGAGAAGGTCTTTACTCATCCACAGTAGCATTAGACTATGTATATGTTTAAATATTGCCGCTTTCATCGTTTTATTTTGACTTTGTGATTGTTAACCTGTTATAATGGCTTTTTTCTCCACTGTAGTCTAATGCTGCTGCAGCTGCACTCGATAAGAAGCAGCGCACCTTTGACAAGATGATTGCAGAGTGGAGCCAAAAGTGTGAAGAGCTGCAACTAGAGCTGGAGAATTCCCAAAAGGAATGCCGCTCCTACATGACAGAGGTCTACAAGCTCAAGACGGTATACGAAGAATCACTGGACCACCTGGAAACTGTCAAGAAAGACAACAAGACCCTCTCTGGTAAGGCAATATGGGTAAAAAAGTCACCTAACATTTGTTCAATTTGCTCCTTTCCAGGATTTTGTTTTGCTCAAATTCGAATTAAATAGATGATACTATTACAAATGTTGTCGTGCATAATGCTGTTCACAAGCATCTATTTAATTAGTATTGCTGTACGTGCACTCAGCATGATAGTCTAATATTTGATTTGCTTTGACCTCTAAGATGAGATCCGAGATCTTACAGAGCAGCTGGGTGAAGGTGGAAAAAGTGTTTATGAGCTGCAGAAAGCTAGAAAGAAGTTGGAGGTTGAGAGGGATGAGCTCCAGCTGGCTCTAGAGGAGGCAGAAGCCTCTCTGGAGGTATAACAACACAAGTGTTGAACTACATCTAGATGTATTATCTATGATGTCTGTGATCTTATCCAAGATAACTTTTAGGAACACCTGTCATGTGTATGTGCACTCATTGTCTTTTGATTAAGGTTGAAGAGGGTAAAGTGGTCCGAGTCCAGCTGGAGTTGGCTCAGGTCAAGGCAGACATTGATCGGAGAATTCATGAAAAAGAAGAAGAGTTTGAAATCACAAGGTAGCACTTTTGATTTAGTGAATCTGCTCTGAGAGAGAAGATAAGAAGTATATTTTGTTTTCAGCTATTAACCAGTACCTCTGTCTTTAGGAAAAACCACCAGCGTGCAGTGGAATCGCTGCAGGCTAGCCTGGAGGCAGAGGCTAAAGGTCGCGCAGAGGCTTTGAGACTGAAGAAGAAAATGGAGTCTGACCTAAATGAGATGGAGATCCAGCTGGACCATGCTAACAAAAACAACAGTGAACTAGTCAAAACCCTCAAAAGGCTGCAACAGCAGATCAAAGTAAGGACTTCACAACCTCGGTCTGATTCAACTCTAACTCATGATGTCTGTGTTAGACAGATGACATGTACTGATATTTTATTGTTACACATCAAACATTTACTCACTGAGCACTTTATTAGGAATACTATGCTGATACTGGGTAGAGCCTCCCTTTGCTCTCAAAATAAGGCCTCAGTATCACAAGCCTAAATCACTTTATGGTTTGGTGCCCTTTCATGCTCTGAATCTCCCATAGTGCCTTATCCCCAAGGTCTTCTACTGGATTCAGATCTGGTGTCTGGGAAGGCCACTGAAGAACAGTGGACTCTTTGTCATGTTCATGAAACCAGTTAAAATTACTTTTGTTTTGAAACATTTGTATTAACAGGCCTAACATGCTTCAGGAAAACATTCCCCACACCATTACACAACCTCAAACACCCTGGACTGTGACACAAGGCAGGTTTGGTCATGCTGTTCAAACAGTCTCACCATTCTGTGTTAATCTCTATTCAACAAGGTGTTCCTGTTCACAGAACTGCCAGATGTTTTTTCTTTAATTTATTATTCCGAGTAAATTCTAGAGAATGTTCTGTGTAAAAATCCCAGGAGATCAGCAGTTACAGAAATAGTCAAACCAGACCATCTGGCAACAACACTATGACACGGTCAAAATAACCTTGATTAAAATGTTTCCCCATGCTGATGCTTAATATGAACATCAAGCATCTATGTTACTTGCCTGTATATGCATGATTATATGCATTGTAATGCTGCATCCCAATTGTCCCATTAGAAACTTTCCTAACACTTTATCACGTGTTTCTAATAAAGTGCTCAAAGAAAGTACATTCAGGAATTATTTATACTGAACCTGCTCCCTGTGATGGCATTCCAGTGCCTGTGATTAATCAGATGTTCCCGCACTGTTTGTCCACTTGGTAGGATATGCAGATGCAGATGGATGAGGATGCACGGGTGCACGAGGAGATGAGGGAGCAGTACAACCTGCAAGAACGCCGACTCTGCTTAATGCAGACAGAGATAGAGGAAGTGCGCAGTGGCCTGGAAGCTTCTGAGCGATCCAGGAAACTCCTTGAGCAGGAGCTGGTGGATGTCACCGAGCGCCACAATGAGCTCAGTGCGCAGGTATAGAACACATCACGAAGAAATATTTAGTATTTGTATTGCATTTTGTGAAATAACAACACATAAGTTAGAGTAGAAATGTCTGATCTGCAATGCATTCAAACACTTAAAAATTGGTATATATGAAATATATTTTTCTCTTATTTCACAGAACCAGACTTTTAATATCATGAAGCGTAAAATGGAAGCAGACCTGACTCGCCTTTCCAACGAGAACGAAGAGCTGATTAGTGAGTTCCGTGCTGCTGATGAAAGAGCTAAGAAGGCAGTCACAGATGTCAGTCTGGCACTTGCTTTCTACACACATTCTGCTTTAATTCAATTACCAGTGATTAAAGACATTTTTCATGGGTTTTCTATCTCTTTCTCAGGCGACTCGCATGGCTGAGGAACTGCGTCAGGAGCAGGACCACTGCATGCATCTGGAGAAGATAAAGAAGAACAACGAGCTGACAATCAAAGAGCTGCAGTTCAAAGTGGAGGAGGCAGAGGAGCTTGCACTGAAGGCTGGCAAACGTACTATTCAAAAGCTGGAGGCCAGAGTGAGTCACAAATACTGTTATCTCTCAAAATGTACACTGTAATGTAAACTGTGGCCACAAAATATAAAGTACACAAGTGTATAAATTGCCTTTGTTTGCTGTAGCATTACAATTAGTGGAACTCAAAACTGTTCTATACAATTCTCCTTTGTACAAAGCTCAATGAAGACATAGTGTGTTAAAGTTGAAATGAAAGCACTCAAGTGTTTTGCCCAGAGCCCTGACCTCAACTCCAACGAGCACCTTCGGGTTTGAACTGGAACACAAACTGCACCCAAGACCTCCTCACCCAACATCAGTTTCTAATCTGAATAATGCTCTTGAAGCTGAATGATTGCAAATCACATATCAATGCTCCAAAATCTAGTGGAATCTCTTTATAGAACAATAAAGGTCATTATTGGTCTAGTGGTTAGGATGCGGCGCTCTCACCGCTGCGGCCCGGGTTCGATCGCCGGTCAGGGAACCGACCCCAGCCATTATAGTTGCACAAGCCAGTGCACTCTTAGTGCCGGTCCCAAACCCGGATAAATGGGGAGGGTTGCGTTAAGAAGGGCATCCAGCGTAAAAACATGTGCCAAATCAAACATGCGGATGATCCGCTGTGGTGACCCCTAATGGGAGAAGCCGAAAGAAAGATAACAGCAAACGAAGAACAAACCTGGATGGAGATGCACATCATAATCATATGTGCTTGTTGGGCATCTTTATCCAGATTAATTATTTCAGTTGTCCTATATACTATAACTGACACAGCATTATCAATGTTCTACTGACTGTATGCAGATCAAGGAGCTGGACAGTGAGCTGGATGGTGAGCAGAAGCGGCACGTCGAGACAGTCAAAGCACTGCGTAAGAACGAGCGACGCCTCAAAGAGCTGATCTTCCAGTCAGAAGAAGATCAGAAAACTAACCAGCGCATGCAGGAGCTTGTCGAGAAACTACAAAACAAGCTGAAGTCTTACAAAAGGCAGATAGAAGAAGTTGTGAGTGCCTTCGTGCAGTCTCAGCTTTAATGCACATGTATTGTATGTTTATAATAATGATAAACAGCCTACATTTCTTCCTGCTCTTAAAAGATATGTATCTTGTGTGGTGACAGGAGGAGCAAGCAAATGCAAGCTTATCCAAGTACAGGAAGACTGTGCATGAGCTTGATGATGCTGAGGAAAGAGCAGGCATGGCAGAGATGGCACTGAACAAGCTCCGGACTAGGAACCGTGCTGCAGTGAGCAAGGGTTTTACAAATGTTGAGATCGTACAGGTCACTAAATCCTCTAAAGGTTCCTCACAGGAGTGAAAGTTTTAGCCCATGCAGGAGGTTAGCACAACTCTTTTTATCGCCTGTTGAATTGGGAAACTATAAACATCAATTTGCTTCTAGCGGGTAACTCTGCAATTAACTACTTTTATTTCCTTTCCCAGAGTAACGAACAAACCAGCACTCATTCCCCACTTGAAGGATTTCGTTGGAGCAAATGGGACTGAAGGAAACAGAAGTCTTAAACTGAAAAAGTCTTAAATGGTCTAGCTGTAGTTCTACTTGTTCACCTAACATGTTTTGTGTTACATAAACAGTTGAATCAGTTAAATCTAGTCTGGCTAAGGCTCTTTAGAAATGCTCTTCAGTAATGGGGAATGATTGGGGGAAGCTGCACTCTCATATCAACGATAGAGAGTGCAACTGTGTACGTCACTTTCCTGTCATGAGCTTAACTTTCTTTTAATGAGTTTGAATAAATTCTAAGCAAATTTTACAGTCTACTATTCAATTATTTAATAATGCGACATGAAAATAGATGTCCTTATATAATGTATGAACAAATTGAATTCTTTCAGTATCATTTATTGACATGACTATTATGAGGTCGGAGATGTTGTCAAAAAGGGAGATATAGGAAGATCTCTTGAATCTTCTGATATTTGTTGGCATGGCAAAATGTTTCTATGCAAAATATGTCTGAGTCTAAGATATGTCTAAGATAACTACAGAAGATGTTGTGTTAGATTTTACACATCTCGATATAATGGAACTGAATTTGTATCTCTATTTTTACAATGACAGCACTATTATTGTTGATATAGTAAATTATAGTAAGGCAAAGGACACACACAAATCTTTAGGACTTTATATTCACATATAGATGAACATTAAAATCACATATTCAGAATGCAAATTTCAATGTGAAATAATGAAAGAAGAATATCAAACAAACAGCAAATAAACTCTCGATCTGTTCAGACTAATTAAATAAATGAATTCTGGAGAACTAACTGAAATGTGCATTTATAATAATAAATAAGCATTTGTAAATGTTTAATTACAGATACAACAATAAATAGAGCCCCAAAATACATTTAGATTGAACTTCACAGTCCATCAAACCTTCAATATCCATGGAAGCAGCACATAACATTTGGTGCACAACCTAATTAATTTAAAAAAAAAATAGCTGAGTCTGGTTTGAGAAGAGCACCAAACAGAACAGGCAAGTGCTCCAGAGATTGGTGCAATCAACTGAGATTACAATCCACAGTAAGCTTTCTGACATGCAGTCTATCTACAGCAAGTGGTGAACCAAGGTCAGGAAGATAGTGAAAGACTTCAATCATCCAAACAGTAAATCACTCTGCTGCAGTCAGGGAAGCACTTTCAGAAAGGCCAACACAATGATAATGTTTAGGAGCTTCTTCCAGCAGGCAATTCAGGCTCTCAACCAGAAGAACACCAAGGACTACAGCTTCGACTTACTGCACAACACTCACTATCTCAACCTGGTTTATTTTGTTTTGTTTTTTTTGTACATGTACGTGTATTGCAAAAAATAACTTATACATATCTTACACAGCTGCACTTTATTAGGAATACGCAAAATAATTCATCTTGTTTGTATTTTCAAAATTAATTTTCATTTGTATTATACTATTCTTTCATTTTACGTTTTTAGGAACTGTTGTCTTTGTATTATTATTATTTTTTGTCACAGACCATTTGTTATATAAACTTTTCACTGCATGTCCTACTGTTGATGGTTGTGTGTGACAGTATTAATATCCATGTATTAATATCCATCCATCCATCCATCCATCCATCCATCCATCCATCCATCCATCCATCCATCCATCCATCCATCCATCCATCCATCCATCCATCCATCCATCCATCCATCCATCGCTCAGGTCGATGATGCTTCTCTGTGAGACACCGTGAGCTCTGTGCGTACGCATGCGCAGTGATGCACCGCTGCCATTTCCTGGATTCCTGACAGCCCGAGCTTAGGAAAGCTAAAATCTACGAAGCGAGCGAGCAGCCGGAGTGAATTCGTGTCGACTGTCCAGAGTCCGCGAATTCAAGTCCGTCCAACAAAACCAAAACAAAAAGAAACAAAAAGCAGTGCGGATATTTTTCAACACAAGCCCAACTGTTCAGGTATAAGTGTGGTTTATTGTGGAGCGATGTAGCCTGAGGCCTGGGGCGCCGCTCCCGGTCTCTCTCCTGCCCGTATCCAATAGCAGGGAGCGTGCAGAGCCGGTCAGCGTGAATGGAACCTCTTCTGTAGCTTCTTACATTTTGTTGAAATTAATTTATTTTATAGATTATTAATCCACATCGAATTGTTTATTGTTGGGTTACTGTATGAAGCTTGTGTGCCTCATTCCGTTTTGTTAAACAAATGAGCTAACTAGCTTAGCCAATGGAGCTCTGGAAGCATTAGCTTAGCATTAGCCTGTTAGCTCGTTAGCTAGCAGCCGAGCGCACACTATCTAGCTGTGCTAGCAGTAGCTTAGCCAACCGGATAAACTACATCATCATCAGCAGCAGCAGCACTGAGGCAGTTCCACGCCCTGAAACCGATAAGAGGCCATTGACAGAAAATTCCTGTTCTTCAGGTTAAATCAGTAACGCGCTCTCAACCAGTCTTCATGTCTAATCTTCTTAGTCTAATCCAGGAATCAGTTTTAATGCATCATAAATTGTCCTCATGTTATTGTCTCAATATATCATTTAATCCTTCAGCCGTCAATTAAATTCTTTCTTTATTTTAATGTTTTTTTTTCTCCACAGAGCTACAGCAAGAAGAACATGTCACTCCATCAGTTTCTCTTGGAGCCCATCACATGCCATGCATGGAACAGGGACAGGACTCGTAAGCAGCTCGTTTATCTGTCTTGAAGATTTAAGCCTTGTGTTTATTTGCCCTAAAAAGTCCGTCAGATTTGTTTTCTCTTTCCCTAGAAATTGCCATAAGTCCGAACAACCATGAGGTCCATATATACAAGAAGAGTGGAAATCAATGGGTAAAAGCCCATGAACTAAAAGAACACAATGGGCATATTACAGGTAATCAGTCATCATGTATTACACCGTCTCACTCTGCGTATAAAATGTGTGTGTGTGTGTGTGTGTGTGTGTGTGTGTGTGTGTGTGTGAGATACTGACCACAAAATGATATTTATTTAAAAATGTTTAAAATCTTTAACTATATTAGCTCTCTGTTGTTTATGACATTAATGGGACCAGTGTATATAATGAGAAGTACTTATTTATTGAAACCGAAGCATCCGAGTAAAAATTGATAGCTGACTCCTATTATGTGCGGTGGTGGAACAAGTTAGCTGTCGAGCTGAATATATTTCCAACAGATTGCTGTATTTTTATTTCAGGATCATCTGTCTTTTCAAAGCCAAATCACTTTTATGTGACACAGGGTGATTCACCTCCAGCGATTAATTTTAACAATGTAGGCTGGTGTCTAGTTTTCCTCTCAGTCCTGGCTGGTGTCATTTTTCCCTTCAGTCTTGCATTTGGGTAGCTAGCATAACCTGTACACTTTATCCTACCTAGGCAGTAAATATGCATAGGTGTTTTTTCCGATAATGTCAGCTCACATGTGGTTAAAAGGACGGTTGATATATTTTTATAGACAGGACATATTGCATACACCGAATGTAAGCTATGTATTATTGTATTGCTATATGGTTCTAATATTTATCATTCATGTTTCTAGGCATCGACTGGGCTCCCAAAAGTGATCGGATTGTAACCTGCGGAGCAGATCGCAACGCTTACGTGTGGAGTCAGAAGGATGGCGTGTGGAAGCCCACTCTCGTCATCCTCAGGATCAACCGTGCAGCCACGTTTGTGAAGTGGTCTCCATTGGAGAACAAGTTCGCCGTGGGCAGTGGAGCTCGCCTCATATCTGTTTGCTACTTTGAGTCTGAAAATGACTGGTGAGTTGATGCACTTACTGGTCGAAAATGCTCACGCGAAATCACAGACGCCTTACGCCTCTTGTTTTTTTTTTTTGTTGTTGTTAAGGTGGGTAAGCAAACATATCAAGAAACCCATCCGCTCCACTGTCCTCAGCCTAGACTGGCATCCTAACAATGTGCTCCTGGCAGCTGGGTCATGTGACTTCAAATGCAGGTATGATGTTTGTGTCTCTCACCCGGAAGTGGATTGATGCAGTCTCAAAAACGCTAAACAGAAGAATGTTGCTATTGTGCATCCTGTGGCAAAAAAAAAATCTTTATTTTAATTTTGGTTTTAAATGTTGATTAATTTCTAAGAAAGCTATGGAGCTTTAAATAATTTTTTTTTATTATTAAATTGATCACAAGGGTAGAAAATGTAATTTGCAGGTATCATGTACTATTTTAGATATCATAGTAGACTCATTGATTAGATCAGCATATGGCAGCTAAATAGTTTCAAGCTAAAAGAGAAGGTATCCTTCATGTTCAATATGTAAATGTGCACACAGCCACTATGCAAGAACCATCGCTTATGTTTTCACATTCATGTCTTAAGTACACATGCAGGATTACATGTGACATTTATAGGATGTCACATGTAGTAAGAGCTAAAACATCTGTCATCTCATATGGGTTCCACATCAAAACTATTGTTAAGCGACATGTGCTACAATGTCAAACATACTGAGAAGCTCAGTTTCCCTTTGGGATGTTGTCATTATCTACATCATATAAAAATGCTTACTAAGTAAACAGACCTTTCAGTAGCTATAAGAGGTTTTTAAACACTATGGGAGAGGGATCTCAATAAAATATAAGTTAATACTCGATGGTGGTCTAGAACAGTACATATGTATGAATTTGAAGACGTAATGTCAGACATATTTATTATTAAGTTCTGGACACAGAGTGCTAAGTTACCCCCACTATTTATAGTTGTACTGCATCACGCAAGCGCATCAAGGTAATTTCTGAGGACTTGCAAAAATGACAGGAAGTTTTGCCTATGCCTGCACGTTTATAACTAGCAAATATGTCAATAATGTCTTGGTTTTGGAGTAACATTTTTGTATACTGTTAGGCTTCAAAAGACATTTTCACCATCCCAAATTTGTGAAGTGTTTTTTATTTTGTGTGTGTGTGTGTTCGTTCATAACAGCTATGTTTTTTTCTCCCCCCAAGGGTGTTTTCTGCATACATCAAGGAGGTGGATGAGAAGCCAGCTCCAACTCCATGGGGATCAAAGATGCCATTTGGTCAAGTGATGGCAGAGTTTGGTGGAGCGGGCAGTGGAGGATGGGTCCACAGTGTTTGCTTCTCTGCCAGTGGAAATCGACTGGCCTGGGTCAGCCATGACAGCACTGTGAACGTGGTGGACCCTACAAAAAGCTCAACGTGAGCATTCAAATTAACTACTTTGCCTGTTTTATGAATATTATTCTAGGTCATGGTTGTTGACTGTGTGTGAGGGCTACAGATGGTACTTTTGTTTTACAGGCCAAGCCAATTGAAGACAGAGTTTCTTGCTCTTCTAAGTGTGACATTTGTGTCTGAGAACAACATTGTTGCAGCGGTAAGAGCACCACATGCAGTTCTGCCATCCTATTGGAGGGATTTAGTGTCAGTTTTTTTTAAAGGCTCTTTTTATTACTATTTTCTCAAAAGGGTCATGATTGCTGCCCAATGCTGTTCAGTTTCGATGATGGTGGAAACTTGACCTTCGTATCCAAGTTGGACATTCCGAAGCAAAGCATCCAGCGCAACATCTCTGCCATGGAGCGCTTCCGCAACATGGACAAGCGGGCCACTACCGAGGATCGCAATAGCACTCTGGAGACCCTTCACCAGAACAGCATCACGTAAGTCTTAAGCTCTCGTCCCAAAGCAGATACAACAGCTATAGTCAGGGATTGTTTTTCCGTCCCCCATGAGGGGATTCAACCATTCTTATTATGACATTTTGAAAATATTGATGAATAATTGTATAAAGCATATAGTATATAGCTGCTGAAATACATGCTATTTGAAGCTTCATTAAGCTATAGATATACAGTTCTGTCTAAAAGAAAATCATAGGAAAGTAAGCTATAAATCATAGGTGCTTTTAAAGATAATGAAACATAAATCAGTTGATATTTGTCCTGACAGTATTTTGTCTTTAAAATAAATCACTGGTCTCAGGTACATTTTGTATTGTTTTATAAAGAGATTAGCAGTTTACTTTTTTAACACATTTTGAGGAGTCGCCCATGTTTCTTTTGAAGATTCTCACTTGCATCTGTTTTGCAGGTAATTCCTCCTGATTGGTCTATTACATGTTTATTTAATGTTAATTTCTTTACCAACATTATAAACAGTTTTCTGTAACATCTCATTTTAGATGGAAAAGTAAACTATAGAAAAATGAATAAATACTGATCCATTAATAGTCAGAAGTACTCTATAACAAGCACTTTGGCAAATAATTGTATTTCAGGGCAAATTCATCATTTGCTATAATAGATTTGCTCAATCATCCTGACCCCGTCCTGAGGCTTCTAAATGTTTCCTCACTCACTGAAAGTCTCTCTTAAGAAACCTGCAAACAGGAAATTGGGAACTATACGTGGTCTCAGAATAAGGCTAAAAAAGATGTGAAAGCGGACTTATAATTTTGAACATAATTTTATCACATCTAAACTGTTTTTTTGTAAATTTTCAGGGTTTTTTCTAACTCAACATATTTGTTCTCATTTTGTAGCCAAGTGTCTATATATGAAGGAGACAAAAGAGATTGTCGTAAATTCTGCACTACAGGAATCGATGGAGCGATGACCATATGGGACTTTAAGGTTTGTAGTGTAATTTTTTTTTCTGCCCCTTTAAGCATTGACTTATAGCAGTAAAATATCCACTACTCGTCCTGTGGGACGTTCACTTTTCAGTTATGCAGGACTTCTCAACAGAAAGGCGTTTATCCTGTCATTTAAGAGATTGAGTTTGAATCTCCATAACATACACTCTAGAAGACAGATTTTACCACAACCTGTATGTGTGTGTGTGGGGGCACAGTTTCTGTCTTCTCTGTTAATCAGAGTGACACTGGTATCTTTTTGTGTATTATGAAGGCAGCACTTTTTGTTTTGCACTGCCCTCTGATGCACAAGCAGCAGTTCAAGAACATGTAGTCAGCTGGCATCATCTGTCTCGTGTAAAGCGATTGGTTGCCTTCATGCTCCTTATTTGCTTGTATGATTGGAAATGATTGGGAATTGGGAATGATTCCCCTACAGACTGATTAAAAATGATGGATTTTATTTTCTGTAGTATAATCAGGTTTTGCACACATCCTACACACTGCTGTAATAATAATAATAATAATAAAAGTCATCACTCTGTGTAAGGTAAAATGTTCACTATGTTTTATTTATCATGCACACAGATGATGCACATTGCTCGAATTTATTGCATTGACCTGTTTTTCTTGTTCATGTATATTTTTTTGTCTCCTCAGACTTTAGAGTCTTCTATCCAAGGCCTGCGAATCATGTAACAGAAGTCTAAGCTCGCATGACGCAGCACAAGCAACGACGGCTTGAAGACTAACATGGAGATCTCTGATAACACTTCTGAAAGTTTTTAACCGAGGGGAAGCACTGACCAGTTTGTGAGCTGATGTGACACTCTTAAAAATGGGGGAGAAACACCTGAAAAATGGAATAAGGGGTTTAGGGTCTTTTTTTTTTTTTTTTTTCTTTCTTTCTATTTTTGTTCCTTCTTTTTCTTTTTTTTTTTTTTTTTATTCTATGCCGATGCTGGTGCTCCAGCAATGTGTCATTTGGTCGTTGGCACTCCAGGAAACTGGAGAGGAGATCAATTAAAAGGAGAATTTTATGTAAATGTTCTGTTAGAAATAAAGGAAATGTACTACACACTATGTGGAATGCAGCTTTGTGTCTGTTCATGTGTAATGTACAGCTTGTGTGTGTGTGTGTGTGTGTGTGTGTGTGTGTGTGTGTGTGTGTGTGTTTGTTTCTTGAATGATCAGTTGAACCTTTGAGTAGCTAATATTTGCATTGCAGTCACTTTCCACTGTAGATGTGCATGTTGATAGTGTTTACAGGCGCTCAGATCGGATCCTGTGCTCAGAGCAGGATGTTGAAGGGAGTTCAGAAGAAGGCCGTCCTCACTAGCAGGCAGACGCCCACACGAGGAAGTGGTTATGTTTCTCTAACAGGAAGGGGAATAAACACAGCCCCCTTTTCATATAAAAGAGTAAGGAAATAGTTGAGTTCATTGAGAGCCAAGCCAGCGTTTGTGTTGACTGCTCAGAGTCCACGAACTCAGGCTTTTGTTTTAAAACCTCTGTCCGCTACATCTACGTCTTGGGTCAAACTATTTCCAAGGTAAGCAGGAAAGCAGATGTTTTTATTTATCAGGCGTTTAAAGCTGTAGGGCAGGACTTAAGTGATAGAACTCTTCCTACATGTAGAAGCATGTTGGAGCTTTTTCTTAAACTGTCACAGAAGTGATTCTCACACTACTAGTTCTTATAATAGCAACATTTCTTTTTTTATTTACAAAAACATTTCTGATAGGAATCTAAGAGAGCTACATGTAAATGAGAAGTGTGTTTTTTGTGTTCTTGACTCATGCTGACATGCTTCACATCAAATTCCTCTGTGGTCTGCTTTTAATTTAGTGCATAAGTAAGGAGAAGAACAGGCTTGTTTTAAATTAAATACAGTTATGTGGAGGAGGAAGTGAAGAAAGTTCTCTGTTCTCTCAGTTTAGAGTATGAATGTGCAATTCTAACAAAACAAAAAAGAAAGGTTTGGTGTGACTGCAGGATTTGAGGGATTTCAGCCTTTCAACAGTGTTGTTTTCCTTCTCAATCTCATCATGCACCTGATTTGCAGAGACTCCAGTCATGGCTTATCATAGCTTTCTGCTGGAACCCATCAGCTGCCACGCCTGGAACAAAGATCGAACTCGTAAGTCTTAAGCAGACCTGATGGATACCATCTCATGTGTTTAGGATTTAAAACCACAAAAATGTTAACACTGCTGTGAGAGTTTGGCATCTCAGCAGGATAAGGCTGATGGGGTTTGGATTGTTTGTGAACCTTTATGCTGATTGAAGTCATTCAAAATGTGAAGGTTCCAAACGAATAAAAAATAAATAAAAGATTTTACCAGATAAGATGTAATCATATCTGTAAATAAATGAACGGTTTCCATTATAACATTTTTTCTTCCCCCTATTATTCAGTCAGCAGTCTAAAATGCAGAAGTGCAGTCTAAAAGCCACAAGCTATCGTTTTTTGTGTGTTCTCTCATTTCACTTCCACAAAATAACTGCACGCCCCACATTTCATTTCCTGTCATCATTTAGATCTTGTGCTTGTAGGAGAACCACCATTCGAGCCCTCTGAGCCAGTTTGGCAGAGTCCATGTTCCTCCAAACGCCACTGGCTTTGATCTGTACTGCCAAGCACAAAACAGACTTAGATCAGTCATATTTTCCCCTCAGAGTATTTTCCTAGTCATGCAAGCAAGCAGAATTAGGCAGCTTGTGAAAATAGAGTTCCTACTCTCCAAAAAAAAACAAAAAACAGCCCAAGAACAGTTGCGTCTTTGTATGAAAAACAAGTATTAAAAGAAAAAAGGTCAGCGGAATATCTTTGTTTGTAGTTGGGTTTTTTTCATCACATTATTGAAAGCAACGGTAATGATTAATCCCCAGCCCACACACACACACACACACACACACTCATTTCCTGTTTTACCATGAATGGTGCTCTTGCTGCAGAGCCTGTGCAACACGCTTACAGCACAATGCAGAAACCACACAAAGCATTTCATCTTGCGTATTCTGACGAGAATATAAATGACGGAGCACATCTGCTGCAGCTGAATGTAGAAACTCGAATAGTGTGAAGTGTGTGTGGTGTTAGATATGTAGTCTTTTTTTTTTTTTTGTTCCTGTGTAGCTTCACAGGTACAAAGACACATCTAGTTAGAAGAAATGTTTAATAAAGTAACGTTTCAGCTAGTTCTATTCTATTCTAGTTCTATTTTTTCTACAGATGTTAGAAAAAATTTTAATATATGCACCATTTAGAGCAGCTCAATGTTTTGTTTTAGGGAAGTAACCGTTAGGTATTTTAACACTCAAGGTTTAGAGAAGAATTAGAGTAGCAGTTTTTAAAGTGCACTTGTCATTTTGTCTACTTCAGAGTAGATACCTGTATAAATGAGTGGTCCTAAACTAACCACCTTCTTTGTATAGGCCTCCTGTCAGTCACTTTGGAGATATTTGGAGATCCTAGGGATTAAGCTTTTTATTAATGGGAATGGAGGAGTAAATAAATGTAATGATTTTGCATTTTAAACCAAATCCTACTTTTAAAACCCTTTACCTTTATAGATACTAATTTTCAGAGTCCAACTGCCACAGAAAAATTCTCACCATCCCCCAATCATCCACATACCATCTGTTAAAACTCTGTTTGTCTTTCACTTCAGCTGAACTTTGCAGGGAAAGGGTAGAGCTTGGTGCTGTTGTTTGTCTTGAACCAGAAATTATTTTCAAGGACAGGAAAGATATAAGCCAAAAACTTTACACAGGTTTAAGCTGTGCTTAAAGAACCCATTTTCTGTTCTCTATAGAAATTGCACTGTGCCCCAATAACCATGATGTCCACATTTATAAAAAGGAGGGAAATAGCTGGAACAAGGTCCATGTACTGAAAGAGCACAATGGGCAAGTTACTGGTGAGTGTTGCTGTCTCCTTCTAAACCATACATCTAAAACCCTCTTGAGTCTCCGGCCCTGCTGTGATCTTGCCTTTGTCCGGTGTTGCAGGTATCGATTGGGCACCGGAAAGCAACCGCATTGTGACCTGTGGCACTGACCGTAACGCTTACGTTTGGACCCTGAAGGGTGACGTGTGGAAGCCCACTCTGGTCATTCTTAGGATCAACCGTGCTGCTCGATGTGTTAAGTGGTCCCCCAAGGAAAACAAGTTTGCTGTGGGGAGCGGATCCCGCCTTATCTCTGTCTGCTACTTCGAGCAGGACAATGACTGGTGAGATGATCAGGTTACTGGGCAAATGACACCACAGACACCACTTTGGAAATTGGAAATTTGGGATTTAAGTGATTTTTTTTATTTGATCCTAATTGAACGTTTGTTTTTGAATCAAGCCTTTACTTTTAGAAAATCTATTTATTGGAATTTTTCAAGATTCATCATCAGAAGTGTAAAGATTTTCTTCCTCTTCTTCTTCTTCTTCTTCTTCTTCTTCTTCTTCTTCTTCTTCTTCTTTCGGCTTCTTCCATTCGCCACAGTTGGTCATCCCTCTTCACACCCCCCTGCCTCTTTCACCCCAACCACCTGCATGTCTTCCCTCACCACATCCATAAACCTCCTCCTTGGTCTTCCTCTTTTCCTCCTTCCTGGTAGCTCCATCCTCAGCATTCTCCTACTGATGTACCCCATGTCGCACCACTGAACATGTCCAAACCATCTCAATCTCGCCTCCCTCACCTTGTCTCCAAAACGTCCTAGTCCAAAGCTGTCCCTCTAATAAAGTCATTTCTAATCCTGTCCATCCTCGTCACTCCCAACGAAAACCTTAACATCTTCAGCTCTGCTACCTCCAGCTCCACCTCCTGTCTTTTACTCAATGCCACTGTCTTTTAGATTTTCAAATATATTTGACTTTATTTTCTACACGTTTGGGACAAAAGTATGTGGATACCCAACCGTTACTCCCAAATGTAGTGTTTTTATAGAATAACTGTGTAGGCTGTAGCATTACAGTTTATCTTTTCTGGAACTTGAGCTTTTTTCAGCATGACAATGTACAAACTGAGCTTTATGAAGACATGATTTGAAAAAGTTGGAGTGGAAAAACATGAGTGTCCTGCACAAAGCCTTGACCTGATCAACTCTGTGATGAAGTGCACCCCAGACCTCCTGACCCAACATCACATGCTTTATTTTGTCTATGCTCTGGTGTCTGAATGATCACAGGTCCCTACAGCCACACTCCTTGACATATGACAGCAATAGAATATGGTTTAAAAGCACATGGGTGTGTAGGTCTTGTGTTCACAAACTATAGCTATATAGTGTATTATAGTATTTATGACTAGCTCTCCATGTGCTATTCAGGGAGGAATGCTTACATTTATAGTAAGTCCTTTTAGAAAAGGATATCATATCTAAATGTTTTTTTGTTATTTGCAGGTGGGTCTGTAAGCACATTAAGAAGCCTATTCGCTCTACTATTCTGTGCTTGGACTGGCATCCGAACAACGTCCTGCTGGCGGCTGGGTCATGTGATTTTAAATGCAGGTTGGCTTGAACCTTTCACTCAAATTTGGGAGTATTTGTCATTATTTAGGAGTACAATTGTAACATCTCATAACGATTGTTGTCGGACTCGAGCCCTGAGTTCTGCCTCATTTAACATAACAGATAATGAATTTGTAATAACTTGTGGACCTAAGGACTACATCCTTAAACTATGGAAACCCTGGCCTGCTGTTACGCAATGCATCAAAATGGCATCTTTTATAAAACTGATATCACTTTTAATCACTGCTCAAGTAGACAATCACTGTATCTTTCTTGCAGGATTTTCTCGGCCTATATCAAAGAGGTGGAGGAGAAGCCAGCTCCAACTTCATGGGGCTCTAAGATGCCATTTGGAGAGGTGATGTTTGAGTCGTCTGGCACTGCAGGCTGGGTGCACGGCGTTTCTTTCTCCGAGAGTGGGAATCGCGTGGCCTGGGCGAGTCACGACAGCACAGTGGCTGTGGCTGAAGGAGGGAAGACTGCTGCGTGAGTTAAGCTGGTTATATATCAGTGTAACCTTTGGGTTTGAATTGTCCTGTTCAGGACTGTGATAGATCTAAAGCTGATCACAGAAATGCTGGACATCATGAGATGCCAGTTCTTATAATGACTTATCTAAATATTTCTGCAGGATTTACTAAATTTATGTAAATGTTAATTTTATTTGGCACCATGGTTAATTCAATATATATACACACACACACACACACACACACACACACACACACACACACACACTATTGCCAAAACTATTGGGTCACATGGTCATAAGTACGGTATGTGATTTTTGATCATTGCATTCCACATTTAGTCCCTCCACTCTTCTGGGATGAAGTTCCACTAGATTTTGGAGTGTGCATATGGATATTTGTGTTCATCAGCCACAAATGTGTTTGAGTGAATGAAAATGTTTTAATCTTTTTTAATCTAAAGACGTCCTGTACAGTTGAGTGCCTCCAGTTTTGTGGTAACTGTTTGGAAAAGAACCACAAACAGCAGGAAATGTCAGGTCCCAATACTTTTGGCAATATAGTGTGTGTGTATATTTATATATAAACAAACTTGGTTGGCGTATGTCCTTCACAAAACTCCATAAAAGACCAAAAAACCTGGAATGAATACAACAGTGGGAAAAAAAGTCAATGCCAATAAAAATATCTAGCTGTAACAGCACCAGAACCAATTGAATTCTAAAAGCTATTTGCAGAAAAGGACAAGGACAAATGCTAAACAAAAATTAAGTTATTTAACCTCAACCGTATATTTTGTATATAAACCCTGCAAAGGATACTATTTTAGACCAAGCAAATACAGTAATACGTTATTTATTCTTCTATGCGGGTTTTTTTTCCCCCTGAAATTTCAGGATTGTCATGAATACAGAAATTGTTGAATGCATTTCTAGTCTGAAGTAAGTTGCAAGTTTTTCCTTTCTCTATTTCTGTTATGGCAGCATTACTAGTCTGACCTCAGAGACTCTTCCCCTGCTCTGTGTGACCTTCATCACTGAGAACAGCTTAGTGGCAGCAGTAAGTACTGGATATTCACACACTTCATTATGATAGAAGACCCTTAAAAGTGCGAGAGCTTGATTTTATTGTGAAATGTGTTTCAGGGCCACGACTGTTACCCCATTCTGTTTGTCTACGATGCTGGAAAGGGGGCTCTGACTTTTGGGGGGAAACTCGATGTTCCCAAGCAGAGTGCTCAGAAAGGCATGACTGCCAGGGAGCGCTTCCAGAACCTGGACAAGAAAGCCACGTCAGACACTAAGGAGGCTGTGCTGGAGTCCCTGCACAAAAACAGCATCAGGTTTTTGTTGTTCTATTTTCTATAAATATCTTCATTAGCTGGACAGTGAACTTTGAGGGGTGGGGCATTGTTTATAGCAGGGGTCACTTACCTTTTTGAAACTGAGAGCTACTTCTTGGGTACCGATTAATGTGAAGGGCTACCAGTTTGATACACACAGTTTTCAGTTTGATCTGAAATAAAAATTTGCTCAATCTACCTTTTATTATATGTTATTATTAATTATATTTATCTATGTGAAGACACTGATCATGTTAATGATTTCGCATTATAATCATCAACAATGATTTAACAAAGTAGGAAACAGCTATTTTTTAGAAAAGGCCCACGAGCTACTCGTGTGGTCCTTGCGGGCTACCTGGTGTCCGCGGGCACCATGTTGGTGACCCCTGGTTTAAAGGAAAAGTCCACTCTATGACACATAAAACATATGGATATCGACACATTTGTGATCTTACATACAATATTTCAGTGATTTCTGATCATCAGTTTTCTCTGCAAGCTCCTAAAAAAACATTTTCAGTTGCATTTAAGGATCTTTGCTCTAGGGCCCAGCGGTGGCAGCTTGGTGGTGCTGGGGTTTGATCTTGTGACCATTTTAAACTGATTTAACGTTCCCTTTTACTAAAACAGAGCCTTGAGCTAGAATATTTAGACATTTATCACACAAAACATTCTCTTTATGCCCATAAAAACAGTTTAACTAACCCAACATCTGTCTCTCAGTCAAATCTCAGTGCTTGATGGAGGAAAAACTAAGTGCACCAGATTTTGCACCACTGGCATGGATGGAGGGATGGCCATTTGGGACATAAAGGTGACACTCATGTTCCTCCTATTTTATTTCCCTTTTAATGAAAATGATCGCTATAGCATATAGTAGCATCAATACTGAAAACATGATTACTGAAATATCTTTTTCTCTACACAGACCATTGAATCTGCACTGAAGGATCTGAAGATTGTCTAGAAGTGGACTTGAAGATGAAAGACTGGATGTTGTCAAGTGCTGTTTTTAAGTAAAAAAAAAAAAGAGACCAAAATAATAATATGGATTGTCAATTATGTAATAAGATTTATTCTTTTACAAGCAGCCGAACAAGGCAGCTGTGATGTGATGCTGCACTGCACTTATATCATTTTGATACTATTGGGAATAGAATGGTGTTTATGACTTTCAGTACTGCTCCTATATTAACTGTCATGCAAAAGTTTCAATAAAAGTAAAAATGGGAAAAAAGAAAAAAAAAACACGAAACAAATTGCTGTTATATTTTTGGAACAAGAGATTTTATTGAATCTTTGTATGGAACAATTCACATTTTATACAAAAAGAAATTCATAAAAAAAAAAAAAAAAAAAGATTGAATAGTGGCCTACGGTTGTGAGAGCTCACTGGGTAAAGTTGAAATGTTTAAATTAGATCATGCTCAAGAGACTCTCATGCATAGAAATAAAAAGTTTACTGTAAGAGCTCTGGTCAGGAACTAGGTAATATTTGTAAATATATAAGCTCACGCACGTTTTTTTCTTCCATTTTGTGCTTCTTAAACACACTGAAATACCTTATATTTGTAGTGACATTCACTAGCACTTGTTTACTGTTTAAGAGAACTTCAGAGCTCTTGGGTAACACACTGACCTCATCCGTCTCCACCCTCGGATCATGTGACTCAAGCCACGGCCGTGTGTAACCCGTCCTCCGGGATGTCCATGGGAACATACCACAGACAGACCCCCCCCACCATGTCTATCCTATAATAAATGAGTGCTCTTAGGCCCCTTCAGTACACTTTCCCTGTATACATAGAAATATTTTTCCACTGCAATGAGCTCAGCTCTGCTTGACAGAGGTGTGATAAATTCATGATATTTGGAACTAAATAGATATTCACACGACCGGTAAACTGAAAACCAGACAATTGCTGGCAGTTTATTAAATAATATTACAGGGCAGTGTTTGCACACCAACATCTACCCATAGTAACACCACATTTCCACTCCAAAAGATATGTTTGATGCTTTATAAAGTCTTAGTGGCGCACGATATTCTGCGATTAGATCAGGGAAATGGAAGATGCATTGGTCAGGGAGGGAGAAAGGGAAGGAGAGACGCTTGACCTGTAACCTCCATCTGCCCAACTGGATAACCAAATGGTCCATAAAGTAGTGGGGATATTGGTCTATTAAAAAAAAAAAAAAAAAATCTAAATTTCAGAGAAGAAGAAAAAAAACATTCCTGACAATCAGAAAAACGCAGCTTGTGACGAATACTGTTTCAACTGTCAGTGTCATCTTAATCGTTTCAGCTGGCAAAGTAACATGAAGGCATCATAAACGTTACTATATTCACATTTCGGCACAAGAACAGCCACAGATGAGACACCCCACAGTTCTGACAATGAAATTAAACATTGCACAGGATGGGGGGGCAGGCATATCAAGGTAACTATCTTCTGCTTTAAAAGAAAAGAAACGAACACAGGCGCGCTCGCACACGTGCTCATTTGAAAGCGTATGTCAAGGAGAAAATGTCCACTAAACACATCGGAATCATGAAAATAAGAGCAAATGTTTTTTACTTGCACTTGGCACATGTACATGCGAAGCTTCTAGACTTGATGGCTGTAACTCGGACACTTCTTGCTTTAGTATTATAGGAAAAAGGGAGTCTGGGCGCCAAAATTCAGTTTTTAAAAAGCCACGAATGGGGAACGGACAGTGAAACATCTACACATAACAGACAAGAAGGCTACAGCTAGGCTTGCTTACAAAATGCCCTCTCTTCTTAACCCCTCTCATAGCAGCGCCAGAGGAGGAAGAAAAAGCGCTCCCTCCCCCCCTCCCTCTCAAAATACAACTCTGTGTTTTGTTTCCTGCCCTGTGGTGTGAAGGATGCAGGGGGTTGAAGCGCTCAGTCGGTCTCTAGGATTAGTGGAGGCTGCTCGTTTTCCTCGTCCAGGTGCAAGGCGTTCACATCGTCCTCCACACCAGCGCCGCCTACCGCGCCCTGATCCTCGGGGTAACCTACAGGAGCGCAGTCGCGTACATGTTACGCATGGCTTGATGCAGATAGAGCAGATAAAAGCTGAGCATGTTCTTACCTTTGGCAATGGCAGTGCTGTATGTTTGTGCCACTAGTGGGCGCTCATGGGACGTCTGCTCTAGGATTTCATTTGCAGGTTCTGCACTTCCGTCTAGCCTGTGAACACAATTCACATAAATATTAGGGGCTTCCCCCTTCGGAGACATCATTATTTATTAAATTCAACAGTGCTAATGAATTCTCAGTTCTGATTGGCCGGTAAGTGTTCAACGATAGCACTTTTAAAACAAATCACAGCTTTATCGCTGCACTTAAGCGAACATATTGATTTTTCTATAATAACTTCCATTAAGCAGAGTCTCCATTATAGAACTGAAGCTGATGGATGCTCAGCATTAGCAAATAACTTATTTTTCTATGAGTTGTTCAGTAGTATTTTTTGTTAATAAAGCGTCTCCATTGACAGTGCAGTAACAATCCAACATAAACCTGTCATGAATCAGAATTGTTCTGATATAAGTACAGTTTATTAGATGCTTAACAAGCTGCAGTTTCCCTCTTTTTTTGTGTGGGCTTCCCACAGTAAAACGCTCAAATAAAGCTGTTCAAGTGCATTTTTCTGAACTACTGTTCGTCTGGTGTCAAAATGCAACCCAACACTCGTGGAGGAAAGTGCAATCTGCCTTCTCACTCATACATGAGCTCACAGATGCTCCAGAACGCTTTGTTTCACTGTGATTGACAGGAGCAAGAGGATGCAGTCCTTCCCACTAAGACATCATGAATGTCTGTGTCTTTGTACACAACAAACATGCTTTTTTCTACTTTTACAAACTCAATTTTAATGTCATAAGCGACGTGGTTCATAAAGGACCGACCATTTACGGCTGCTATACAGTAAATCTTTTTTCTGTCCAACTTTTTATAACCATAAACATTTTCGCTGCCAAACCGGTGCACTCGAAGAGGAATAAACCACTTATAATCCTATTTACAGGGTTCCCACAGTTTTACAAACACCAGATTCAAGGACTTGATAAAGCACAATTGATTTTATATGAAGCACCTATTAGATTTACACCCCAGCACATAATATATAGCACACACACACAAGCAAGCAAAGCCCAATGCCTTAACCACTGAGCTACCACCTCCCACACACATATATACATACACATTATATACATAATGTGTGTATATAATATATATATATATATATATATATATATATATATATATATATATATTATATACACACACATACATACATACATATACACACACACACACACACACACACCTCACTATATATGAAACTCTAAGAGTGAGTGCATTACTTGTGCTGCTTCATCAGTGTGCATTCTCCGCCTTCCTGTGGGTCCAGGTTGTACAGGTAAAGGTAGCCGTCTGCCGCCGCCACCAAAAGTCGGGGAATCTTCTGGATTCTGAAGAAGGAGAACCAAAATCACGTTAAAGAATCTGCATCAGTGCTGCTTACAAATAAAACACCACATACAAAAAAGATCATTCTCACATAGCTAGAGCACAGATGTTCTTGTGTCCTGAAAATGGCAGTCTGACTGTAGCGAAGGCCCGGCCTTGTGTGAACATCTCGGACACCTGCGCAGGCAGATACGTAGTGGAGGCCATCAGTACTTTCCCAAAGTAACCTGTCCAAGTAGTGGGTTCCTCCTGAGGCCTGTTCATATAGAAATGGAGTATAGCAAAATCAGAAGAAAATTGGTACTGCAAAAACTACATAAAAACTTTCAAAGCTGATGGAAATCACAGCAGGTGTTAAATCAGTAGCACATACTTTTCTCTCTGTGTCTCCAGCTTAAAGATATGAACTGTCTCTGTGTTGCTTGAGGCAGACAGATAAAGTCCTTCCATACTGAAGGCCAGGGAGCAGATACTCACACATCTGGGAAGATAAATATAAAATGTTTTCACAACTCTGCCTGCAATGACTGATTACACTCTCACTATATTTATATATTTTACACTCTGCAAGCATTTTCAAGCAGTGCTAGCAGTTACCTCTTCACCCCTCTCCTGAACTCAAAGAGCTTCTGGCCCTCTGGAATGGAGAACACCCGAATGACCGTTCCCTAGAAAAAAATAAATAATAATAATAATAAAAATCACAAAATGGCAAAAGCATAAATACCAGGATTGAAGGTTTCCTCTTCAAACTGATAACACAGGAATTAACTCGCACACCTTCTCAGAAGCCGTGGCAAGTTTTGTTCCACTGGCGTCGAAAGCCAGTGCTGCTAACGGGCTGTCATGAGCAGGGATCATGTTAGCGGCCCTCTGCGAAATCAGAATATCAACTATTTAAGCTTTAACTGTACATCACATGCAGGCCACGTTGAATGATTAAATTCAGGAAATCTTTAGTGTGATACATTTGGAAATCGACATGGAGATCTGAAACCTACCAGATTAACGGTGTCAAAAACCTGCACTTCCCCTATTGTTGCACTTCCAGGATACCCCAGGTAGCAGTTATCATTACTGATTGAAAGTGAGCATAATCCTGAAAATCAAGATAAGATTCAGATAGTTAACAAAAAAAATTCTCTCCATTATTTACTACTTAGTCCTCAGTACAGCAAACATCAATCATCTTCCACAAGCTCCTGACACCTATCGTTAGACTTTCACTTCCTAAAGCATCAGTATTAGTGTTCCGGCCTCCTGATGTGAAAGGGGAACATCCTGTTGTGAAAGACGATCCTGTAATGCACTGTGCAGAATTACAGACGCCTTTGTAAAATCCTGTTCTGTTTGTAAAAACTCTAGCTCTAATTCAAGTTGTTTTTTTTTTTTTTTTTTTTATGAAAAAGAACGAGGAAAAAAAAAAAAAAAAAACTGTGCACCTGATGGATTTGGAGGAGTCTCTCGAATCGTATGCAGCACTTTCATATCCCTGATGTTGTGGATATACAGCGATTCTTCCAGACATACTATCAACCTCTGTTTGAAATAAAAGAATTGAAAGCATTTTAGCTATTTTATGCACCATTTGGATAATCAAGAGAAATACTTACACACCCATAAACTATACACAAACTAAAGATATAGAGATTTAGCAGCCTATGATCCTACACCATCGACACGTCCTTCATATCACCACTCAAATGTCGGTATATACGCATGGACGTACCTGTCTGTTTAGTTTCACAGCCAGGATAGTGTTTGAGTAGCTGTAGTTACATATCTCGGTTCCCTTCTTAAAATGACACACTTTGAGCTTTCTGGGTGCCTTGAGGCTCACAATAGCCACAAGGCTACTGGAGAACAGTCTTTCCACAATACAGACATCTTCCGTGTCAGCTACAGGGGAAAACACACACTTTTAAACACAGACATCACTTAAAAGCAATGATTAGCTCTAGACTGCTTTGAAATCAGACATGATACTCAGTAAAAACATCACCATATACAAGAAGGAAAACAAACAATCGGCCATCATCAGTAGCTCCATGTCTTCACTACTAAAATTACATTCTAATACAGTTTTATTTATACAGGCACAGTGACGTCCCGTCTTTACTATGATGAGCTCTAATCATATGCTATTATTTCTTTTGTTTTTTTTTCCCCCTCTAAATTCTGCTTTCTCTGATACTCAAAACCAGGAACTGCTACTCATCAAACTGTTGAATCACTGGGCAGTGTAACAAGCTCAGAGGAAAGGGCTATCCGCCCTCTTCCACATGATCGGCTAGCGTTACTGTGAAAGCTGCCAATCTTTAGAACGTATCAGAAATCAAACCGGTAATCATTATAAGAAACTGAGAAAAGATGCACAAGGAATTTGAGCCATAGATAAATTATAAATTAAAAATACAAAAATAAAAAAGGCGTGACCTAGAATAATCAGATAAAAAGTTTTTTTTTTTTTTTTTTTTTTGAGCAACAGACTATTTATGAATTTGAAAAGAAAATTGTTAAATGATTTTGTTTTTAACTCACTCGTTTATTTTTTTTTCCACGTTTAGTTTTTTCATTACATCTTCCTAAAATCATTTTAGCAATTTGTGTAATTTATTTTCTGATTGTATAACTAAACAGATTAAGAAATCTTCCAAAAACACATCACCACCACACTATTGTGCAAGGTTCTCAAAACGTTCTCATCTATCAGGATTCATCCAGGTCAGCCCGTGTTCTCATATCCGCTCAGATTTACACAGGTAGTTGTGAGCAGGGAGTAAACATAGCTCACATTTGAGTTTTTATACTAAATTTTCCTTTACTCAGAATCAAAGTAAACAATTCGGAAGAAATTATAACAGCATGTGCTTTAAGGTTTATATAAACGCAGTCTACTCATGATATGACAAGATACTTACTACATTCATAAATCTGTTCCAATTTGTCAACTGAGGACAAAGAGAAGAACTTGTATCCGGATTTCGTACCAACTGCTAAGGACCTGCCAGACGAGAAAGAGGGGATCGTTAAAAAGAAGAACCATATTTTTCACTCTTTAATTAGGTAAATATTGAACACACTGGTGGCTGATTGTTTACACACGCCAAGTACTGCAACACATTGGCATAACTGTTACTACCAAATAAACAAGATTTTATTCCCAAATTAATAAAAACGAATAACTGATTGACATTAATAGTGCAATATCAAATGTGAGTATTAAAGCTGCGTATTTACAAAACACAGAATTACGTGATTGTGCTGCTGATTTCAGACTGAGGAGGCGTGTCTATAAAAATGACTGACAGGCGGCTCAGCCAATCACAAACCACCAATATAGACCTGAAGGCAACCTGTTTTCTTTGCCATAAAATGCACTCGTGTTGATGTTTAAGTTAGTGATTATTAAATAATGTACAGCTGTTAGGGATTATTTCTACCAAAACATTTAATAAATCACAGCTTTAACACTAAATCTGACTACTGCAGACAGGACAGGAAGCTAAAGCGCCAGCTAGCCGCTAGCAAAAACTGCCCACAAACCATGAGCTTTATCTCATGACTGACTTTCAAGTAACATCAACATTATTTTTTTTTTTAAATGCCAACATGTCTGTTATGTAACCAAACAAAAACCAAACAATGACAACCAAGCACACAGTGTATAAAAGGCTACCATGGCTAGGCTGGACATTTCCACGTCCAACACGTTTCATGCTGTTTCTGGTTAGTTATCTGGTGAACCAGTGGACATTTCAGTTAGACTAACAGGTTACACATTTACAGAGATGACCAGTAATATTTCTCATTAAATATTGTTATTGCAGACATTCTGAATAAATGTTATCAGCTCTGAAAGGAACTTGCTCTCCGTCTTCGAGGAGAACATGCATAATAACTAAGGCACTGATTAAGCTAGAAAGATGCAGTCAACTTTTTCAGTTATCCAGCTGGCTAGATATTTAATTAGTTAGATTTTATCAATTATACAAGATGTTGTACATATACAGTATCCTAAAAAAACAACAACTGCCTGCTTATAACAGAAGCACAGTGAAATGCTAAAGCAGGCCTCATCCCCGAGCCCCAGTGAAGCGGTTCCCCGCTCAGTCTTACGTGTTGTCCTGGTTGAAGTTGGCGAAGAGCAGCTGGCTGCAGCCGGCCTCTCCGCTCTGACTGGCCAGGTTCATGAGCACACCATCTACAAGTCAAGTCAAAATTCGAAACTGCAATAAATACGATTAGGTTTTTTTGAAGAATGAAGGTGTCGCCAACACTTTAATCAGTCTAACGAGGACATTGAGATGCAGCCTCGCGTCGATCACTGATTGTGGTGGTGTTGTTTTTCTCCCTCAAGTGTTTGCAGCCTATCATTATACGCATGCGCAGTAGCTACAACGTGCGTCCCTGTCAGTGTTCATTTAAAGAGAAAGGCTGGATGTGGGTCTGTGTGAGAAGGAGAGAAGTGGAGCTGGAGAGAAGCTAAAGATAAGATGGAAAGAAGCAGAAGAGAAGCTGGAGAAGAGCTGGAAAGAAGCAGGAGAGACGCTCGAGATGAGATGAGATGAGATCCTTAAAGAGGGATTTCAGGATCCTGGTGGAGACGGTACGCAGCACATCGCCCACAACAAGGATCATAGTGTCAGGACCTCTTTCCACTTACCAGCGAGGGGCTGAGAAGTTTTAGAGTTGGAGCAGCAGTTCTATCAGATAACATCTCTAGGATACTTCACAGCATCTGACTGATAAGACATCAGGAAATCTTCAACTATGAGAACACGCAAACAACTGACCAAATAGTTACAAGTGAGCACACAGCCCAATTTATAGAAACCGTATCTATTCCTCGTGTAGTAAAACCAAGAATTAAATACACAAGATCCAGAAATAAGATCCAGAAATAAGGGGGGGGGGATTAATGTTAGCCAGATACTAGGATTCAGCTTTAAATTATTTGAAGTGCTCGTTCTTAAAATTGTACTTTCAGACATACATAGAAAACTCGCTCTGGTAACCGTTTACAGACCCCCAGGGCCCTACGCTGATTTTCTGTTTTCTTTCAGACCTCTTGATCAATTTTGATAAAGTGCTGCTTGTAGGAGATTTTAATATTCATGTAGATATTGTAAACGATGTTTTAGGATTATCATTTGTCGACTTATTAAACTCTTCTGGCGTTAAACAAAACGTCACCAGACCAACTCACCGTTTTAACCACACATTAGACTTAATAAAATCCAGACATCACTGATATAGATATTTTACCTCAGAGTGATGACATCACAGACCATTACCGGTGTTGTGCCTAATTCAAACCCCCGGTCTGAAATCAACCCCTTCGCGTGCACGCGGACAGTACCGTCGTATTTCCTGTAGATGGCACTAAAAACACGGAAGGCACGCTGAATGTAAACCCCCTGCCTGAATTCTACCCCCTTTATTTTTCCTTCATACTCAGAGTTACCAAACTTGCTGTGATACACCTACACAAGTAATAATGTATGTGTAAAATACTACATTTAATCTAACAACATGGACAGCTGTATTATTTAGGGGGGTATTATTTAGGCAAGCTGAATGTAAACCCCCTGCCTGAATTCTTTCCCACCCCTGCTTTTCACAATATACATGCTTCGGTTAGGGAATATTATTAGAAGGCATGGAATTAGCTTCCATTGTTATGCTGATGATACCCAGCTATATATCTCAACAAAACCAGGCGATACAGCTCAATAAGCTCGCATAACTGAGTGTGTTAAAGAAATAAGAGATTGGATGACCCATAACTTTCTACTACTAAATTCTGATAAGACGGAGATTTTGCCCCACTGTATATATATATCTTTTTCCGCCTTAGAAATATTGCTAAGATAAGAAACATGTTATCTATATCTGATGCAGAGAAGCTCATCCATACATTCAAGACCTCCAGACTGGACTACTGTAATGCATTACTAGGTGGTTGTCCTGCATCATTAATAAACAAGCAACAGTTGATCCAGAATGCAGCAGCCAAAGTTCTCACAAGGTCGAGAAAATATGACTATATATCCCAATCTTATCATCCCTACACTGGTTAAGTTTCGAATTGACTACTTACTTACAAAGCCATAAATGATTTGGCTCCCATGTATCTATCCAGTCTTCTCACACGCTACAATCCGTCACACTCTTTGAGATCTTAAAACTTTGGACTTCTAGAAGTTTCTAGAATAGCAAAGTCCACTAAAGGTGGTAGAACATTCTCACATTTAGCTTCTAAATGTTGGAATAGTCTTCCTGACAATGTTCAGGACTCAGACACACTCTCCCAGTTTAAGTGCAGATTAAAGACGTATGTTTTTAGTGAGTCCCACACATAACACACATCACATATCCTAACCTTGTGCTCCAGTACATCTGATCAAATCCACATTATTAACTACCAATTAACAATTCCTCTACACTGCTTCTCTTTCTCTACCGAGGCATCCCGAGGTTGTGCCAGCTCCAGTTGTGTCCCACCTCATGAAGATTATGGACCTTTAAAGAGTAGATGCTGAGCATCCTGTACCATCTAGAGACGTACCAGTGCCATTTGGATCCAACTTTGGACATTGGACCTATGATGTTGGATCTATGGTGGCCTCAGACGTTGAGCTATTTTATGAGTTGGTCAGTAGTTCTGTTTCCATAATGTCAACTGACTGTATAAGACTGTAGAAAGGACATTACTCATAATCAAACACTCTGGTGCTCATGGTAGTTCTCACTCTACAGTGTTTTGTATTGTTCTTAAGATTTATAATCACACTCTTGATATCACCTAAATGAGGATGGGTTTACCTGAAATACCGTATCCGGTCGTGTATTATCTGGTTAAGACCTTGCATGGTCGGGTAAGTCTGTATGTCTGTAATAATAATAAATCACATTGCTAACTGAATTATATTAAATTGTATTGAGATAAATTTAAGATTATTAATAAATGACAACAACTTTAAATAAGAACTGGAGATAATACCACGAAGCAGAAAAGAACAGACAGGAGTTGTGAGAGTATAAAGAGAGAGATGAGATCTGTAGGTTCTCCAGAACCAGGGTTTGAAACCTGACTGTCATGTCGTGTGTGGGCCAAACAGGGGCGCTCTTGATACATAATACCCAGTATTGTGTATGGAGGGAATGTGCTTGCCTTGACTTGTTTGGGACCTCTTGATCGAAAAATGCACTGTAAGAAAAATGCACGAATAATAGTTTCTCTTTTAGTAGAGGTCTTTAAAAACATCTAGGGTTATAGCATTGTTTTTCTAACTGCAACTCTGAAATTCTGATAGATAGATAGATAGATAGATAGATAGATAGATAGATAGATAGATAGATAGATAGATAGATAGATAGATAGATAATCACACTACCAAAAATAAGAAATAATTTGCAATTCTGATTGACCAGAATCACCTGAATGTTATAAAACCATTAAAGAATATATGAGTTCTGTTAATGTCTCGTGTATTGCAATTATGTACAAATGCTTAACAGTGTGTGTGTGTGTGTGTGTGTGTGTGTGTGTGTGTGTGCGAGCCCTGTTTATTCCAGAGAAGCAAATGGGCGGTCAGGGGATTTAAAATGACCTCTCAAGCCTGATCTATAAGCAGAAAGCACAGATGTAGTATGATGTACGGGTGCGAGGCTTCTGCATGGCTTTGCAAATTTCTCATGAACTTCTGCGCGCTTTCGGAGTAAATGAAGTACCCAGAGTTCACGTGCGAGGAGCGCGCGATCCAGTGGATCCCGAGCTGCAGGAAGGGGCTGCGCGCGCGCACACACTTACACACGCACACGCACATACACACGCAGTCACCATGTTCATCTGCAGCATGGATTTCAGGAATACTAAGTATGAAAGGTAAAAAAATGCATTCAAGACTGCTTACTTTTCAGCCTCAACTGTACTTGCTGTGAGTATCTATCTATCTATCTATCTATCTATCTATCTATCTATCTATCTATCTATCTATCTATCTATCTATCTATCTATCTATCTATCTATCTATCTATCTATCTATCTATCTATCTATCTATCTATCTATCTATTTTTCTTTCTGTCCAAACAGATCGATTGATTATCAGAAACACCCCCCTGACTATTGCTCTATAATTATAACTGTATAACTTGTTTCTAGTTCTGTTGAGGGTCCAGAAAAATCAGTACACAAAAGATGTAGAATTTGCTCATCTGAGAAACAGCTCAATCAGGTGACTTCAAGTAGCCTTCATTTTTTTTCCACTGCTTTGTTGAACTGAAGGTACTGAGATAAAGTTGGACTATGCTGATAGTCAGGGTTTGCAGTGTGCAGTATAGTGTACTGATCACAGCTGTGTATTTATGTTATGTGCAAAGGAATCTGTGTGTAAAGGATGTTGACAGGATGGGGTAGAGTTTCCTAGAGGATAAGCAAAGTTTTATGTTTTCCTTTTTTGGGGAGAAAAAAGCCAGATGGCTCAGATCTGATTTGACTGTACCCCCAAACTCTTTCATTTTGCTCAGTGATTCTGTATATTGTTAATAATTGTTGCATTTTCACAGTTTTTTGCTTTTCATTCAAAGTTGGGAAAGTATTAGAAGTAGAAGAACATTCGTAATATCTTGACCTGTCAATGGAAGATTCAATTTGCTAAATAAAGCATGCAACCTTTTCCCCCATGATCTTAAATCTTTTTTTTGAAGATAATTTTTTGCATTCTCTTCAGGACCGGACTCGTCATGTTTGTTTTTATAGATCCCTGACATTACCCTTGTGTGTCTGCGTTTTGGTATCAGTATATCTGTACACATGGTTTTTAACTTAAACAATGACACTGCTCATGTATGCATATTTACAGCGTATGTTTGTGACACTTCTTAATGTTTCACCCAGACATTATAAACACAATGAAGTCCTAAAATATTTATGTCTCCTTAAATAAAGCAAGGGTGTGTGTTCCAGCTTAGACACAAACTCACAAGGGAAGAGGTTTCCATTCATTGTGTGCAGTGTGGCCTTTGCATGCGGGTCAAAATAACCTGGCATAAATCATCGGGGTGTGTTATAGGAAAATAATCAATGGTAGAGTTGATGCGATAGTGTTATAGATTTATTCAGTTTAATGAAGGTCAAATGATATTGGCATCATTTATAGTTACATGTACTGTGGAATTATTCTTTCCAAGATTCCTTTATTGCCAAACAATGCTGTTGTTAGTAATAAAGACAGTACAGCTTACCATTTAAAGAATAAAAAATAAGCATAAAAGTTGCACAGAATCTGGCAGCCGATGAGTGCAAATTTAGCAGCAGTGATATATATATCGCATAGATTTCTAATCATGCACAATGTTATTAAAAGGGTTTATTGTAAATCTTATGTATTATAGCATGTGCATCAAGTGCATGAGTCCCTGTATAGTTGCTGTAGGTATGAAAACAATAATGTTGAAGGATTTATTTATAACTTTAAGTGATAGGATTAATGTTACAGATACACTGTTTTGGAAAATGGATCCAATCAGTGTCCATTAACGAATGGAAACATTGGGAAACTGCTAACAGACTTTAAGTTATTCAGCCATAAAGCATTGACCACCTATAAAAAAAAAACACATGCAACATACAACCAATTATATATTTATTCTGTTATATATTAAAGCAGTAATGTTTAATTTGACATCTATTCAGTAGCATGTAAATAACAGCTTTTTTTGGAAGTCAGCTGGGACCTGGGATTCTTTTACAGAACAGGATGTTAGAGCAGGAATGCTCAAGTTGGAGGCCCATGATTGGGGCATTACCCCCTTACATAACTTCAGATTACAACACAACTCTAGCTGCCTGGACAGTCGATATTAGGTGACATAATTGCCCCATTAAACAATAAGATCATTCAAACCTACAGAAACTGGCCCAAATAGTTAAAAACATTCAATAATGCATTTAAATGTAGTTTAACTGGTACAAGGGATTTGCTGCAGTTGTTTGTGACAAGGCAACTGGACTATTTCTAAAGTGAAATTTGGACTTAGACCCCAGAACAGCTCTATTAATCATCTATTGAGGCTCAGAGATCCGGATTGTTTTGCTTCACTGGCCACAGGCTACTTGTTCAATATTCAGTGTCTCACTATTATATTAGAACAGGCAAAGCTGAGCTGAAAACTACTGCTGTACACTTACACACAGTGGGGTGCTAATAAGTATATAACATGATGTAAGCCTCCCCAAAAACACACTCTCTTTTTAGGCACATCATCGAACAATGTGTACATCCATGCACCTTTGTGGCAATATTTCCTTTTGTACTGTAAGTAAATACTGAATCCAAAATATGATGTGTTTCAATTATTATAAAAATCATATGCAGCTGTGGGAATGTTAAAAACTTTTTTCACATTGTGTGTATATACATCTAAGCAGAAGAAAATAAAAGCCCTAATATTTAGCAAGGATTGTATGAATGCATCTCTGTTGTGGAATTGTGCCAAAAATAACTTTACACAGTACACAATATAGAGCACGGAGAACTTCACAAGCCATCATTTCGGATTAGCAGAACATTGTTTCGCGTTCTTCTGTCAGGTTTATTCATTTAGTGTGATAAATTATGCACATTCAGTTCACAAAGCACACCTGGGAGATCTTTCCAGATTTCAAATATAATCATTATCAAGATGAGAATCTACGCCTTTGTTTTATGCTTCTCGTATCTCTGTGTGTATAAAACAACTGCTAAAATGTGCCTGATGGTTTTAGAAGCATGCTCTGCAACAGACATAAAATAAGGGAGCGCTGGGGATCAACATAACATGGGGCAAAATGTAACATTGACTTTTCATTTTATTACACAATGTGCACTTTTGGCCACATTTGCTAGCCAAGATCTGCAGCCAAGTTTCAGAATGGCATTAATTGTGTTTTGAAAAAATCTGTGTCAAAGTGTTTTATGCCTATAAGTCATTTTTATTGACCTGTTTGTAATAAAACCTGTATAACTTTATTTGTCATTTCCCTGCCTACAACTTAGCAACATGAGACCAACTAACAGCAAGCGTTTAGTACAACCTCCATATGGCAGAGATAGTTGTTCTTACAATGCGTTATAACTGAGCCACCTTTTGTAAACAATGAAAACAAGTTTATGAATTTCATATAAAATAATAAAATAAACAAAGTCCTTGAACCCTTTTTTTTTTTTTTACAGAATGACACAGTGAGTAAGAAAAAATGATTGTGCTTCTTCTATCCCTGGAGAGCAATGGATGTAGTGTGTATTATGTTAGAGGTGACATGAGTGTGTGAGATTGTACCCTGTATTCGATTGATACCACATCCATAGTTTCCACCACTTTGTGCTCGGAATACCCTGGAATAGGCTCCAGGCTTCCCTGCGGCCCTGTATAGGATTAGAGGAATAGACAGTGGATTGATGGCTGGATAGTACCAAATGATTGGTCTGTCTGTAATATTATACAGGCAGTATAATGCAGTTTGGGTGGAAAATTTGTTAAATTCATCATAGAATTGTATTGAATTAATGTTGGTAATAATGTATCAAGCTTTTCTGCTAAGTGGTACAAAAATCTATTACAAATAACACCACCCTTAAGTGTTAAGTTTTAACATTGCACATACAATCACCAGAAATGGCAAAAGTACACACATCTTTCACTTAAGTAGATAAGTACAGATACTCATGTTTTAAAATACTCGGGTAAAAGAAGTTCTGACTATACTTTATTATTTAAAGTTAAAGAAGTTTGGGCTCTAATATGTACTTAAGTAAAAAGTAGCCATTACTATTACCTGTTTTAGAGTCACGCTGGTAACTGGACCTCTCATCATAATAATATTAGGGCTGTCAATCTTTGAAAATATTTAATTGCTATTAATCGCATGATCGCATAATTGCAACTTAATTGCACATTGTTATCTGTTCTAAATGTACCTCAAATTAATACTTTCCTTTTTTTAAATACTCTAATTAACATGGACATGGACAAATATTGCTGCTTTATGCAAATGTATATTTATTATTCGTGAAACCAAACTCAACATAGAGCATGAAGACAAAATATTCGTGTAAACGTTTTAAAGTAAATTATGGTGTTCTAAATCACGTAAATTATCAGGACACCAAACGGAACCTTTGCTATGTTTCCACACGGAGGATTAATGAGGTGATACCGGAGAAACTGTTACCTCTTATAACCTTCATACGGATTACATAATCAGAGAATTTTTGTATTCGAGGTAAATTTGTTTATTTTGAGCTTTCAATTCATATATTTATTATGTCTGAGAGGCAAGTATTCAATGAGATTTAGGTTGTTTTATTTGTGTGTCTGTGAAGAGAGATGACAGAGACGGCAGAGAGCGCCCCCTGTCTGTTTGCTTTATTTTATAATAGCACAGTGTTTTGTTGTTATGAGTGTATACAAATAGAAGTACATCCTTTACAGATTCGTATGATGTATTGCTCTTTTTTGTACGATAAAAAAATACAGAGTAATTTAAGTTTGTTTCGCCGTTATGAAGAAAAAATACCACAAAAGGCGCTGGTGCATTTGTCGACCCCAGAGGGTTAATTGTGTGCATCATGGCGGATTTTGGTGTGGATTTAAAACTTGCCGCATCAGTAAAACAAATGGTTACTAGTTTATTTATTTATTATATCTTAGTAAAGAAGGGACGTTTTGAATGAACCTGTGTTGCGTTGAAGGTTTTAATTTAGTCTCTTTTATATTTATTTATTTATTTATTTATTTATGTTTTTAATAAAAATGGTCAAACAGAAATGCGTGCTGCAGTAATAAAACCAGTGCCGTTAAAATTAATTAGCATTTAGACAGCCCTAATGAATATATTATTACACAACAATTAAAAATGTTGTTATCTAATAAATGTATCCAGGCTGGACATCCACCATATAGAACACAAGTATGGAAAAGATGATGATGATCAGGTGATCAGTTCTCTTTTCTCAATCATGTTTTCATCGCTGACTCACTCTGTCTCATCCACGTTAACCCCAGACTTCTTGTTGCCTTCTATCTTGCTCATTGTGAGCTTCATAAACTAGTCTACATTTGTGGTGTGTAAGAGCCAGGAAATAATACACCAGTGGATTGAAAAAGATGCGCAATGACAAGAAATCGGTTGATGGGCTAAAAACAGTGCACAATGAGAAGGAGAAATATTGACATTTTACCAAATAGATTAAAACTAAAGTAACGAGCCTGGTTTAAAAATGTAATTACAGATATTTGTGTAAAAATGTAATGAGTAAAAAAAAATTGTTTTCCAAAAAATAAACGAAGTACTGATTCCAGAAAAATCTACTTAAGAACAGTAGCGAACTATTTGTACTTTATTACTTCCTACCTCTGCCCATCACTTTCGGTGGAGTTGTACATGAACAGTAGGTGCTAGAAACACATTTAAATTGTTTGTTTGGATAAGGGAACTTTACATTGCTTGTATAAAGGAATGCTTAATTGAATATTTTGTTCATTACTAAAATGTGTTAGGTTGTTTCCCGCTCTCCTCTGTATGACAATTTCTTGCGTTACTGTCCAATGATCTGGAAAATGTAAACAAATGATTATTAAAACACTTTCCTCAGCATTCCTTAATGTATTCTCCCCTTGTCTTGCATAGAAATAAAGGATGTTTTGGCAGAAAAAAAAAAAATCCCCAAGCTACTGGTCTTCAAGTTCATCAATGCTCGAGTGACATAAAAGAGCACAGATTCCACATGGGGTTAGACCTGCCAATGACAGGCAACCACTGGGAAAAATCCTACAACGTGATCAGGATTAGAATACGATTCTGGCTCAGCATCATTTGCAGTATTAAAAGATAGGACCAGAGGGGGTATGCCTTTATATGTCAATAATCGCTTACATTTGTGTGTGAATGACACAAATTTAGCCGTAGCTCATAGCTTTTTGTCTGCCATACTTGATTTTTCTTTGTCATCAGGAAAACACTGCCTGCATTCCAATGCCCTTGTCAGCCTTCTTATTTTATGAGCTGTGCATGATGTTCACCAGTGTAAACAGTTAGGGCACGTAGCTTCAAAACTATTTGGCAGAAAACGCGTGTTTAGTTTGGCATGGAGAAACTATGATTGGTTTACATACTGTAACCCAGTTTCCCAAAAACATTGCAAAATGAAGTTGAATGTCATGTTCACTTTAAACTTTTACCCCTTACTTATAGTATGTACAAATGGTTTGTGGACACTTTTATTCATATGTGCTTTCTTGATCATCACATTCCACAAATTTAATTCCACAAATATTTGCTGTTATAATAACCTTCTCTTTTCTGGGGGGATGTTCCAGTAGATTTTGGAGCATGTTTGTGGTGATTTGTGCTCATTTACCCACAACGGTGTTAGTAAAGTCAGGTACTGATGTAGGGTGAGGAGGCCTGCGGTGCAGTCAGCTCCAAATGGTGGTTAGTAGGATTGAGCCTTCTTCTAATCCAACTCATGCAAAAAATATCGTTTGGATCTCATTTTTTCTAAGCTATTATTTTTCCTCTAGATTTATGATAAATTTGTAATTAAATATATGTATAGCTAGAAAAGTCCAGTGTCCCAATACTTTTGCTTGTACGATGAATATTTTTATTGGGCACTGGAAAGTCAGGGTATTTTTTGTCTCGCATTAGTAAATACTATACATTATGTAGCAGGATATATAAAAATATAGACGAAGAATTGAATTCACACCATTTCATAAAGAAACAAAAAATGCCCCTGCTTTCCTCTCATACGTATTTAGAATATGATGAAAGATTTCTCTAGACAGTTCTCTTTCATGGAAAGCCACCATGAGATGTAATTTAAATAAAAAGAATACCATCTCTTTTCACACTCAATTTAATTAACTTTTTTTCTTGTGGATAATTTTGATGAGTTGTTTTACACTATCAAACTTCCTGTAAAATAGTTTTACTAATGAAATATGCTTGTGTGATTATTGATGTGTTCTTTTCTCTCTCGGGAAATACGAATGTACATGTGTCAGAGGTTTTACTGTCACTGGTATTACTGTGACTATGTTACTGTCACTGGTGTAACAACCTGTGCTTATGACACCATTAAACACCAAAAAGAATTTCAATGCTGGCACAATTTCCAAAATAGAACAAATCACCCACATACTTAATTAATAAAGCAATCTACAGTTTCTTCTTTCGATTTTCTTTTTTTCTTTTAAACATACATCCATTTATCATCTGTGGAGTTCCACATGTTCTCCTTATCTCCATGTTTTCCAGTTTCCTTACACCTCACAAACAATTCCTGCTTCACCCTGCTTTGTTGCTGTAACAGACCAGGATAGATGTGTATACAGAATGAATGAATGAATAAAAGTCTGAATCGTAATAATCAGGTACGATCTGTTTGTTGTTTCAGATTCATGAACAGTCGAGTTCCATCCAGCAAAAGATATCAGCCAACTGAATATGAACATGCTGCCAATTGTGCTACACATGGGGTACGTAGACTCTGTCTTTATAATATTAAATAAAGGTGGATTTGTGAAGACACATGGACTAGTGGTGATAGTGAGGTTTTTTTTTCAAGACACAGGCAGTAGGTGAAGTTCTGATCAGGAATCACAATCAGTAAATTATTGAATATAATGAGGGTTTAAAGTGTTATCTGTAAACCTGCATTGATATGTACACTATATGGACAAAAGTATTGAAGTATTGATTTCCAGCCATATTTGGTGATTTGACAAACTGTTATCACAAAGTCACTGGCACACAGTTGTATAGGATGTCTATGGATGTAGTAGCATTACGTTTTCCCAAACCTGTCCCAGATTCACAGTGCACAATGTGAGCTCTCTGAGGATATGGTTTACATGGGTTGAGAGTAAGATCTTGACTGGCCTGCTATAGAGCTCTGACCTCAACACTATTGAACACTTCTAGAATGAAATGAAATGCTGACTGCACCTCAGGACTCCTCACCCTACATCAGTACATGACTTTAGTAACACTGTTGTGGCTGAATGAACAGAAATCTTCACAAGAACACCCCAAAATCTAGTGGAACATCTTCCCAGAAGAGTGGAGGATATTATAACAGGAAATTTAGAATAAATGTGGAATGGGATGTTCCAAAAGCAGATAAGAATCTAATATTCAGGTGTCCACAAACGTTTGTCCATATATTATAAGTATTTTTATGTGGCAGATGGCAGTGCTATCAGATACAGATAATATACCCTTGTTATGTTTGATTATAAAGCCGTAGTAGAAGATGATTCAAAGCAATGAGCTAACAACATTATGCTGGATCTAATTTTGATCTCTGTCACTAGTTAGCCAAGATTTTATTAATTTATTTGTTTGCTTCTTTAACTATTTATACAAAAGCATGAATGTATATGAGTGCTATATACAGATATGTGTTTCTAACCCAGTTCTCTATACAAACATTTAGAAAGAATTTTCTTGGAAGATTATTTTATGGATTTTGATTTAACCTTTAGCAACTCAAGAGAGGACAACTCCATTAAACTTTCCTCCGAAACTTTGTCTCGAGAGCTATTGGGCCATGTTGGATGTTGGTGTCCTTCTGATCTAAGGCCCTCTTGTATTTTCACCCCTGTACTGACATGCATAAAAAGTACAAGGATATAATCTTAAATAAGTAAAAAATTCTTTCAGCACAGTGAAATAACATGGAACCACGAGCATCAGTTGCATCAGCATAAAACAGCAGAGCAGAAGAGAACCCACCTACACACACACACACACACACACACACACACACACACACACACACACACACACACACACACACACACTAAAAGGTAGAGCAGCATAATCCTCTGATTCAGAATGCAGCCTTTAGAAAAGTGTTTGATTTACCACCCAGATTTCACTGCAGTGCACTCTGGGAGTTTTTTGGGAGTTTTCAGTGTTTCATTTCCTCCTGAGTCAGTGCTGCAGTTTGTGTTGCTCTCAAGTGGTTTGCAAAGTTATTTTTCATGGCTGTGTTTCTCTGTTTTTGGGGGAACACTAATGTTTGGATAAGTCCTGCTCTCTATAATCTTCCTCCCATGCTTTTACAGCCTCACATCTGGCGGGACCGGCACACAGCCGTCTCTCGGACAGAAAATCCTCTCTGATCTTTTTTTATCAGCCTACCAACCTGAAAGGACATCCGTGCAATGAGTGTATACATAACAATGCTTGTGTCAGACTCAGTTTGATATCAGGGTAAAGAAATAATGCGTTGTTTATCCATCTTCTGTGGGTTTGTTGACCTGGTGATGGCAACATCTGTTTGAATCATGTTTTGTTTTTCAAAAAGTGATGGGAAATTAACAGGTTTAAAGAAACAACAAAGCTACATAGACATTGCTACAATACTGTATTTGTTATTAATTAATTAGACCAGGAACTGTCAGTATGTTAATATTTAGTAGAATCAACCCATTAGTTGCATGTGGACCGTTAGAAACGGTTGATGGCAATGAAACCTACAAACAAACATTTATTTCCAGATGAATGGAAGTTACAGAGGTCAAAGTCAACGACTAGGTCAGGAACTCTTTAGTTGTTTTCCCTATTGAAAAGATGAGGAACTAGACTTGTAAATTATATTCAAATTATATTGGGCTTTGTGGTATTTTTTTCCCATCCATTGAAATTGATTCATAGAACTATGTTATTTCCTAAAGTTATTATTATTATTTTTTTAAATATGTCTGTTTATTTGATCAGTTTTGGATTATTCCAAGTATCATGGGCAGTTCACTGCTGTACCTCCTCTCTGACGACAAATGGGAAAGCATCACAGCATGGCTTTATGGCACCGGACTGTCTGGCCTGTTCATCATGTCCACTATGTTCCACACCGTGAGCTGGAAGAAGAGTCACTTGCAGTGAGTATTTTGCGTAGAATTCAGTGCTGAGAAAGTGTGTGCAGTTTTCATAATGACGCACACGTTAACACACACACGCTCAGCATCAGTGAACTTGATATGACTGTGATAAGAACAGATAAGAACAGAGTGTCCTGTCTTATTTCCTTTATGGAGCTGGACATTTGTTAGCACCAGGCTTCATATAATGGTTAATCTTCACGTGTGTGTGTATATATATATATATATATATATATATATATATATATATATATATATATATATATATAGGCAACACCTTGTAGCTGTCATACTCTCGACATGCACATTGCCTCACATTTTAACACATCTAACTGTAAAAGTTAACGGATTCTGAATACTAATTAGGCAGCTTTAACTGTTCTAGGAAGAAGAGTTCCTAAGCTTAAGTGGCAGATGCATGTTTTACACACAGGATGTTTATCCACTTACTGTTTCTACTGAGAGTCGTATTACACTTGTCAGACTGGTGTAGCGCTATTTATGTAGAAATACCTACATGTAAATAATTGTAAACTTGAAAGGTTAAACAAAGAGACCGCTTTCTATCTTTACTGTAAAATTAGGTGTGAATGGTACGCTGTAAAAAAAAAAAAAAGTGTATTAATTTGATTTTAAAAAAGGAACGTTTGGTGGGGTGTAGGGATGAAAAAAACAGATTGTATATATTAAACAGGTACAAATACAAACTAAACTAGGATTGTTTCCACGGCGTCTGATTAAGAGATGAAAAAAAAATCATACAATTGAATGATTGTTAGTTTTTTGGGTATGAGCAAGAAGTCAGTTTATTGAATTTGCAGGACAAAGAAAGACCATGTTCACTAACATGAACCTACAGCATTCATTCCTTCATCCTTAGTAATCATGCCAAGGCATCAGGATCCTGCTGGCTCATACAGTATCTGGGGACAAACAAGTGAAATTAAATTGTTATTATGTGCAAGTACAGACAAAAACAATAATGTTTGGCAAAAAGAAAATATATTGAATATAATCAAATGTCAATCATATATTACCTTTCAGACTAGAAGATTGTTTTTCATCATTATCTGCTCCTTATTCTTTCTCTAGACAAAAAGATCCTGTCAGTTGAAGTACAGCTTTATGTACAAATATGTTTAACAATCTTATATCTGGTTTTAGTGTAATTTTACAGAATATATTTTTTTTGGTTATATTAAAAAAATTTTTTGTGCTGGCAGCTCTGGCATTTGCACCCATGTTTTCTTTTTGTTAGTTTTCTACTGGCATATTGGTTAAAATAGAGAAAAGTATGAACAGTAAATGCCATATGAAGCTTGTCAAACCTGTAGATATCTCCCAGATCAGCTGCACTGTACACTTACATGAATTTACAGATTTAAAGGAACTGCCTCACATGGGCTTGTCGATTCATGTTGGGATTCTCAGATGATTACTTGATATATCTTTTCATGTGTCACTCCTCATTACTAAGTGAGTGACGTCAAGGGTTCAAAGAGAAGAAAAAATCTAACTTGAAACCCTCCATTTGTGCTCTTGCAGGATTGTAGAGCAGTGCTTTCACATGTGTGACAGGATGGTGATTTATTTCTTCATCGCTGCCTCGTACGCCCCCTGGTGAGTGCTCGAGGTGTAGGTGTGAGCATCTCATTGCTTAAAAAAGGATCCTGTGTGTTCTGTAGAATCAGTTAAGGTCTGTTTGTTGTCAGGTTGTACAACATTTAATGTGGGAGTTGTGTGCAGGTTGAACCTGAGGGAGCTCGGCCCCTGGGCGGCACACATGCGCTGGCTGGTGTGGATCATGGCCTGTGTGGGATCTGCTTATGTCTTCTTCTTCCATGAAAAGTAACACAGCTGATTTTTCTTTATGAATTTTAGCTACATGAGAGAGATTGTTTTTGGTTTGCTTGAGAATGATACAGTGGAAGAATATGTACAAATAGCTGCCTACTGTCTGGATTAGATGTTGGCATAGTCTGCATATTTTATCACAAGAAACAGCGAACACTGCAATCCATGGCAAATAAAAAAAAAATTAGTTTCTTCCCACAGTTATCACCTGGAATGGTCAATTTAAATGGGTTTGATAGTAATGATCAGTAGTAGTAGATAGTAGTAATTGAAATTATAGTAAAAGATTCTTTGCTTCGTAAAAAGTTTTCTCTTTAAACAAAGAACGTCTAACCCCAGTCCCATGAATCAAAATTTTTTCTAATACTCTACATTATAAAGTCCTATGACATCTTTTATGTCCTGAAAAACTTTTATATATTGAGTGTGTAGCAATGGCTGTGCATGAGAAATGTAACAGCAGTGTAAATACTTAATAACTTCTCTTAATGTTTAGGAACAAGATACTGGACCTGACTTGCTACACGGTTATGGGAGCCGTTCCTGCATTTGTGCTTTTGTCAATGGTAAGAAGGAAGCCTTCATTGTACAGAAGTCACTAGTAGCTGAAATCATTTCTGTATTCAGTCTTAGGCAAAATTCTGCTATTAATGCCTATATGTTTTGTGACACCCAAACTTTAAGGATTGCTATATTACAAAATATATTTAATGAATTGAATATTAAATGTATATACACCCTTCAGGCATAACATTATGACCACCTGCCTAAAACAGCTTTGACCCATTGAGCATTAACAGTTTCTTCAGCAGTTTGAGCTACAGGTGCTCATCTGTTGGATCGGGCAACACCAGCCAGCCTTCGTGCATCACTGAGCCTTGGCTGCCCGTGACCCTGTCCCCGGTTCACCACGGTTCCTCCCTTGGACTACTTTTGATAGATACTGACCACTGCAGACCGGGAACAGCCCACAAGAGCTGCAGTTGCTGATGCACTGATGCTCTCCAGTCGTTTAGCTGTCACAATTTGGCCCTTGTAAAACTCACTCAATTTGTTACGTTTCATGTTATATTTGATCGGTGTATACGATATGTGGCTAAAGGTTTGTGAACACCTTATCACATGCTGCTTGAACATCCCATTCCAGATTTATTACCTCTTTGCTCTTATAATATGCTCCACTCTTCTGGGAAATCTTTTCACTACATTTTGCAGTGTAAGTCTGGGGATTTGTGATCATGGTCTGGGGTGCCGTTGGTGTTCCAGTTCACCCCAAAGTGCAGGAGACTATAGGTCTTCCTCTCTTAACTTCTAAAACCATATCTTCATGGAGAGTTTTGTGCACAGGGACATTGTCATGCTGGAACAGGTTTGAGCCACTACAAATGGATGTGATGGTCAGGTGTCCACAGTTGGCTAAATTGAGTTTCTTCACTGAGATTCAATGTACAAACACGACTCTGTACTCAACTTTATTATTGTAATCCACTGAGTCTTTTCTCTGTCTGCTTTGTTTCCAGCCAAACAGGGAGGGCGTGTTGGAGTTGTCCATGGGCGGAGTTTTTTACTGCTTGGGCGTGGTTTTCTTCAAGAGTGATGGCCTTGTTCCTTTCGCTCATGCCATCTGGCACATCTTCGTGGCTATAGGAGCAGCTATCCACTATTATGCTATATGGAGGTATCTGTATGCAACAGGAAGCAGCCATGTGAAAAGTTCCAGGTGACACACGGAGTTGCTGATGGACATCATGTGCTGCCTGGGCCACGAGGACCCATGTGTTTACTTGTATTGAGAATTTATTCCCAGTAATTTAATTGACAAGAAAAACCAGTTGGACCTGCTCATGTGCTGCCTTTCACACGATCAACAAACCAGTATCCTGTACTGTATTTAAGAAAATATATTTTTGTATAGTGAAACTTTAACTTAAAATGGAATAAGTTTAGACATCATTCATTTTACAGGAAGTTCACAGGAAAGTTCAGAGAAGTAAAGAAAAAAAGCATATTTAGGATTTGAGAACTAGTTAGCTGGTCAAATTGGGTATGTAATAATTCTTCATTTATTGAAAGCACATTGTGATTTCTGCCAGCATTTATTACAGAATTTGTACATTTGTACATCCTTTGTTTTGCACAAGGAAGGTTTCTTGAACATTGTATAGTATGTATAGTTTTTGTCCACATGGGCACTGTGATTTGCCTGCTGCTGAATTATAAGAATGAAAGATTAATAAAAAAAATAAAATAAAGGGTGTTTTTATTAAGAGTTAAACAGCTGAATGTACGGCTGTTGTGTTGGAAGCAGGGAAAAAGGTAAAGTGTAAGGATCTGAATGACTTTAACAAAGGGTCAAATTGTTATGGCTAGACGGTTGGATCAGGGCATCTCTAAAACAGCACGTCTTCAGAGGTGGTCCTGGTATACAAATCGTAATACCTTAAAGATCCAAGGCATTGATTCATGTGGGGAGCAAATTTCCACAAGAGTTGATGACTGCTCTGATCAAAAGGGGTCAGAACACAAAGGATCCCAGCTTGCAGCGAATGGGGTCTGTGCAGCCGCAGAGCGATCAGAGTGCCCATGCTGAACCTGTATACTCTCGAAAGCTCCTACAACGGACGTACAATATCAGAACTGTACCATGGAGTATAGTACACACCAATAAAGGTGTCTTTCTCTGATGAAACACATTTTCTCGTACATTATATGGACAACTGGATGTCACTTACCTGGGGAGGAGATGACACCAGGATATACCATTGGAAGAAGGCACAAGAAATGTTCTTATGGATTTAACTTTGACACATTCCACCTACATACAAACAGCTGCAGACTAAATAAAGAAGCTTCTTTCTTTCTAAAAGGATAAACTGTAATCAGAAATCTGTTGCTCTTCTAAGATTCCTAATCCAGCCTGCTAACAGTTTCTTAAATCCCAGACTTTCTTAAAAGATCTTCAAATTCATTGTAGGAATAGTTTGTCTTTACTTATGAATGTTTTATACTTTTTAAATAAATGGGATAAAACACTTTCTTTGCATAGACAAAAAAAAAATCCCCCAGCACCAAAACACTGGAAAAATAAACTTTTCTTCATGCCAAAGGTGCTTCAGACCTCTGTGTAAGAATTTCGATTTGTACACAACAGACAAATTTGTCATATAAAGTGGAAAAGGTATGATGTGCAACACTTTTACAGCTTTAGGGGCTTCCAGCAATACAAATACACCACCTTAATGCCAATTAATAGCAATGTTTAATATGATGCTTTCAAGATTCCCTGGCAAAAAAATAAAATCCATGCCAGTGTGATTGAGTGATTCTGATTGAGAAACCGGATAGCACATATTCCCATTGTGCAGCGCAAGAGTTCTAAACAGGCAGGAAGCTGGAATGAGACTGCAGAAGGCCACTGATGGCCCTCATGCGCTGTGGCAGGGCAGCGTTGGTGTCTCGGTGCCAGCGTGGGCAGTCACCCTGGGCAGAAGGCGTTAACACGAACTGGGCGACGTTTGGCAGTCTCAGAAGGTTGATGAGCTCATGTGCTCGTGTGATGATCTCCTCGCTGTCCTCATCGCTGAAGCACGTTGCCACGCGTCCACTGTGCGCAAATGAGCGCATCTTCGACAGAAAAAGTGAAGCTCTAGAACCCAAAAAAATAACACTCATAAGGTTTTCTGCTTGTATACACTGGAATTGGAGTATTAGAATAATTTACTTGGTAAACATGTAAAAAGTATTATGTTACATAAACATGTCTTCCTAACCCTAACCTCTCCTTGCCCTATTTCATTATTCTTGTACACATGGAGTCTTATTCACTCCAACAGAGAAATGTTATTGAAAAAATGTTTTTTTTATGAGCGAAAGTCATTTTTTGTGCTGGTGAAGGATGATAAATATGTAAGAAATAAAACATCACATGCGAATTCTTTAATCAAACAGCCAATGAGAATTAAAAATAAAATCTGGCTTGTAATGGACCAACATCAAAGAGGAAATAGAGCTTCTGTTGGTTCATATTTGACCTCGATACCAAGTTTAACAATCTTTATCTGTAATGTGTAATCTGAAATGTATAATTATTGTACTCATTAAACAGCACCCTATAGCACTGTATTACTACTGAATATTAGTGAAGAAAGGTGTACCGAGGGATGAGGTCCTGACTGCGGGATGCCAACTTTGCCAGCGCCGTCATGAGCACAGTGAGCAGTCGTGGGGAGTAGCGAGGCGGGCTGGCAGACTGGCGTACCTGTGTGATCTCAAACAGCACCGCCTCAAGCCCCTCGAAAAAGGAAGTAATCAGCTCCACGGTACAACGAGGGTCATAGGAAAGTGACAAATACTCCCCGATTACCCACACCTACAACATACGTACTGCTGTTTAGCTGATTAAGCAATATTACATTACACTGTATAGAATAAAGATCCAGCATGGTTATTCTATTCTCCCTCACCACATGTGTATAGAAGTCCTCTTTAGTGTAGATGTTTGTCGTGGTGCTGGTGAATTCCAGCAGCTCCTTGTACTGATCAACAATCAGCGGTGGGTTCAGCTTGCACAGGGCCTGAAGGTGTGTACTGAAAACTCTTCAGCACATGAACAATTTTCAATTCATTTTATTAAAATATTCATACATAGGTATGGTGAAAGTGTTAAGACTTTCTGACCTCTGCACTTCAGTGCTGAAGTTCTTTATCTTGTACAGCAGGCTGCTTCTTTCCAGCAGGACCAGCAGCAGCTGGTTCATCATCTTCCCATCGGCCATCTACAAACATATAGAATTCCCTTATATATGTGCCAGGTTTATATTCAGTCTGGGCGAAAAATTCTTAAGTGCCAATGCTGAGGATTGGACATACGCCTGTGGTTTTGATCCAAATCAAATTTTAGCTCCCGTCACATCTTCATACTGTTACCTGCATAATTGTGTTGAAGTAGACATGTAACAGGACAGGAACAATTTGAGCACAGCACAGCACACGAGGACTTTCGGCCATCCCCTCCAGAGCATCATGAAGCATACTCAACCTGAAGAGCAGCATAGAGCAGTAAGAACAGCACCGAACCTTTAATTGCTTTTGACTTTTTTTTTGTTGATTTTTTTAATTATTTGTAACTATTTAACAGGAAATAAGACAGTAGTTTCTACACTGATTCATTTGGTTTATCATTCACCAAAAAAATATGTTAATATTACAAGCAACAAGCTTGTCTCACCGGTCAATGGTGTCTCCGGTGCCTGCCTCAGGTCTGAGGATGTAGAGGAACAGACCTCTGTAAGATGGCTGACGGAAGGCATCCAGGGACGCTGTGATCTTGGAACCCTGCTGGTCCCACACAGCACGATCTGCAGCCTGATACCATGCTGACCTGTAATGAGATTCATCAATACCAGTCAATACAGTGCTTTTCTTTACTCTTGCGCTGTTCCACAAAATATCCACTGCAACGACTGTTATAAGGTGAGATTCTTCATTACTTGAAAAATCTGTCGTGTCAGCAATAAAAAAAGTGCATTGTGATAGAGGAGAAAAGAAATCCTTAAATAAGGTATACTTAAATATACACAAAAAGATTCAGGCATTTAACAAAATACCACTACAGAAATCTTTAGTGGGCATTTATCATTTGTAGCATGTGGAATTGAGTCCAGTGCTTTGGGGTTGACTCTTACACTATATGGACAAAGGTTTTTAGACACCAATATGTGCTTCATCCCCAAACTTGTAATTGTCTAGAATGTGTTCTGACTTCAATCCAAATAAACATCTTTGGGATGAACTGGAATACCAACTGCACCCCAGCACCATCACAGTGCCTGATCTCATTAATGCTCTTTTAAGTGAAGGAACACAAATCCAAACTTATGAATTTATTAAGGTCAACCAGCTGTTGCAGCTCTAAAGACTCGATTTAAATGTTAAGTAACATCAAATCTTAAATACTGCCATGCTGCTGATGTAAAGTCTATTAGTTTTCCATACAAGACAAATGCAAGGTCATTGATCATCAGGCAGATGAACATTTGGCTTTTCTAATTACAGAAACCTAGAAATGAGGTCTAATATTTGCATTCAATCGATTTTTTTCCATAGAGTGAAATGCTTATATATATTTATATACACATACATCATTAACCTAGAATAATTACATATGCTGTATAAGGTACCAAATCTGGCCAACCTGTGCTGAAGATCCAGGGCTGCTGCCAGGCAGGGAAGATCCAGCAGCGTATGGAGTAACTCGATCGCCGTTTCAGGAGCCAGAAAAGAAGGCAGCAGCTCCATAAACTCAGAGATCAGCCCTGGACTGTTCCATGCCAGAAACTATTGGACATAACACAGAGTAAGTTAGATTGCATCACTCCATCCGCTGGCTAATCGGGCAACTCATTTGAGCTTTGTGGAGAGAAAAAGTCACCTTGAGCAGGTTGGGGAAGCTTTGCCTGTATATGGCCACTTTCTTCTGCAGCACGCTCACATTGTGCAGGCAAAAACTAACAAATTCAAAGGCCAGCATGGGTTCGTTGAAGAGCTCTGCTGGGAAACGGCTAAAGAGATGGTGGAAGACGGCTTCTGATTCCACAGCAGCGGTTTCGCCTGGGTAAAGAACATGCACAGACATGGTGCCATCAACACACAACATGGGTAGTGTGTCAAGACTGAAACTTGGTCAATTTTAGTGCAATGATCCCTTCTACACAAGAGATGTTAGATGTATAGGAGATTGTGTAATGTACATTAGTTTTTTTGTTTTTTTAAAGACCTTATGGGAGATAAGAGAAAAGTTTTGTTGCAGGCAGCAGGACACTTACTGTGGCTAAGGTAGAACTGAGCGATGGGCAGCAGGACACGAGCAAAGGCCAGATCTGTACTCAGCCTGCCATACAGTGCTTTAATACAGGGAAAGCCACGGTAAACGTAGGATGGATCCTCACTGCAAATTATGTCCATTATGGACACTGACTCCACAATGCACTGGACAACAGAGAACAGTACTTATTATAAATATGCCACATCACATGCATGCATATTACACATGCAATATCACATGCTTGTAATAAAAACAATTACTCCTGCTGAGTGCAGTATTCTGGTACAATTCAACAGATCAGGTAATGTCTCTAAACACTGCTTAATATATGCAAAAAGGATGGCTTTATGAGCAGGACACAAGTGCATTAAATCCATATATTGAGAAGGTGTTCACTACAGACGAAGCTCATAAATGTTTCACAAAAATGAGCACCGAACATTGACTGAAGACAAACCCATTGTTACTATATACTGTACATGCAAATGTAAGCACAAACAGTTTTAGGTATAAAAGGTATCCAATACAAAAAAAACATTGATTAAAAGATCAAAATATTAAATTGGTTACCGCTTTCTGTAGCTCTGCATCAGCTTTCTTCACAGCCTCTGGAATAAAAGACAATAATCATTTAAATGCTTAGACTAAAGCAGTCTGTTGGATGGGCTTGTGGTGGTCAACTCACTCCGGTCACTCTGTTCAATAAGCCGGTGGCAATACTCAAAGGCTTTCTCCCTCAGACGCTCTTTTGGGGGCAGCAATCGACTGGACGAGGAGGTTGCCGACACCATAGACATCACCGAACTATCCAACTCGGACCGGTCATCTACACATCCGATTGTAAAATAGAAGTGTCATTTTGAGGTAAAGAATTGATTAAAGTTGAAGAGTCAGAACCAACTTGAGGTATCCTCCCAAAAACATGCGAGTAGATAGACTCATGTGTGCATGATGCACTGAGATGGACTGGAGTCCAGTCCAGGGTATATTCCTGCCTTAAATACAATATCCCCAAGATCCACCACAACCCTGCATAAGATTTTTTGTAAAAGTGAGTCAGTGGCAACACAATAAATGGCTTTACTGCCACACAGCCCCAGGTCCAATCCAGAGTTTTAAGGTATGGCATGTTCTTTTCACATCCTCATGGGTTTCCTCTGGACTCACTGGTTTTCTCCCACCTTCCAAAAACACATTTTAGGTCGGAATTGATGTGACACACCCCCAGATGTAAATAAATGTATAATTGTGTATGTGTGTGCATGGTGCCCTGTGAGGGTCTGGTATCCAATCCAGTATATTTCTGCTTTAAATGAATGAATGAACGACGAATGAACGAAAGAATCCATTTAAAGACGAGATCATTTGAAGTACAATTGACAGTTTTAATTAAAGGAAACACGTGCTGTTATTTACTAATAATGGTAAACAATTATTGATTTACTGTTAGAAAATAAATTCAAATCACACAGCAAAAAGAAGCTCTGATTTGTGAATAGAACGTGGAGGCCCAAACCAGGTCCTGGAAATGTATCTTATATAGAGGTTATTTGTAGCAATAATACCACAATAGATTTAATATTTTCTTGGACCAGGGTTGGGTGCACCAGAAGAAGAAAAAAAAATCTGATTAAATGTTATACAAATCAGATTGAAGTCAAGCGTTAAGTGGAGCTTTCTGCTTGCTGCTTACCTTGAAATGAAGTTGTGTGAACGACCTGTGGTCTTTTTAGCTGAGCTAGCAAAAGTAAAAATCCAATCCGGAGTTATTTCTTCAGGTCATAAAGTAAACCGCAAACTGACGACTAGATGGTAATCAAGCACAAATCTAACAAACTCAATCCAGGCTGCCTGGTACATCTGCAACAAAATAAAATGTACAGTAACAACCACATTCTCATCGAAACTTGCTACCTGATTCGGCATTCGATGTTCCATCCGTGTCATAGGTAAGCAGCCAGCTCTTGATCATTGAAAAAGTGTACATGTTCATCCACTGGTCTTCAGTGTAGCTCTGCCCCACACACAGCACAGTGAAGAAATCTCCTGCCACAGCTCCATCCACTTCAGTCATTAGTGCTGGCTGGAAACACAGTCATGCAGTGCTGAGAGCAGTCATGTTTCTTTTACTTGCTAACATTCAAATAGCAAGTCCATCTTGATAACTGAATGTGTTCACATGGGTAAAAAGGGAGCAGCTATGCATCTAAAGATTTCATTCAGATCTACAATCATTGGCAAATTCAGCCCCTACACAGTCCTTTAATTGTCAGCCAATCATATTGCATCAGCGTTAATTTCTTTATGCATAGTATGTTCATTAGATGTTTTGGTTTTTTTTTTTTTACCACTTTGTGAAAACACTTGCTTTGTGTCAAACTTCCAGGAAATCAACAGTTTCTAAAAGACTCAAACCAGCCCATCTGGCACCACCAACCATGCCACAGTCACAGCCACTGAGATTCTGTGTATGTATCTGCTAAAAAAATTTTTCTTTTTACACATTGCTACTACAGTACAAACCAAAAGTTTGGACACACCTTGTGTGTCCAAACTTTTGGTCTGTACTGTATATATATTGTTCTTTACCACTGAGCTACCTCGTGTACAAAACAAAATGTGGATTGAAAATAGTAAAGTCTAATAAGTAGCATGTTACTGTGAACAACAAAACGTTGGTCTGTGTTGCATAAACTAGTGTAAATATAAATAAATATTCATGACTTATTTTATATCTAAGAAAATGTATAGTGATTCTAATTCAATATCTACTGTCAATATTATTGTGCTTCTAACCGTACAGCTACAATCATGCGTTTGTGCTTTACCTGACGTGATCTGGGACTGGTGAAAAATCCGCCAGAGGACATCGAGGCTCCCTGGTAAATGCTGGCATATCGAAGCCAGTCAGCAAGTTTCCGACTAATAAGATTTACCTGATCTGGATTTAATACATTTAGAATTAGACCATTTTTCATATTTATTAGCAACTGTTCCCCTTACTTTTGGTGATACCCTGAGCTCACCTTCATTAAGGATATCCAAACAGAAGATGAACATTTTTGAGAGAATTGGAAGCGTGTGTTTGGGGATCTGTATCTCAGGCTGCCTTGACTCCAGACTCTTCAGTAAATTTTGACTGAGAGGAAGCAGATCATCCTTGCTTCTAGCCTGTAGGAAATATGCCCACTATTTCAGATGGTGCGTTAAACCTGGAGAAGTCTGTAAAGGCTGAACAGCACATACCTGTGAGAGCACGACACTGGCCGTGTAGCTGAGTGCTCTGCTGTCATGGCTGAGGTCTTTGGAGAGATCATGCGCACTGAGAGGCAGACTTTCCCTGAGGATGGTCGAGGACAGGACCTGTAACTGCTCCACACAGGATGGAGAGCGCAGCAGCATCTGGAGCTTCTTTGCAAGATCTGCTGGAAGCCTAGCACCAGAAATCATCATGGTATTGTTGTATATTTGTTGCAATGTCTACTTGCTATAGAGCTTGGAACAAAACAATTATTTGCAGTGTTCTAGATAATTGATAGAATGCCAGGGGTAGATTCACAGTTTTAGCACTGTCTGATTAAAAACCTCATTTTTTAATCATTTACCACAGCATTTTACATTGAAAAGGAAGTCATTATAAGCTCAAGTCCCTTCAATTTCACAATATTTCTAAATGTTACCTTGTTATCTGATTGTATTAAATCTTACATTAAAACAGATATTTTACTCATTGACCCCCTGATCAGACAGATCACTAATAAGAATGGTTCTATTTTGCATTCTTTCCTAATTTAATACAATAAATTATTCGCAAATTTGATTAATTTTGGTGGACAGAAGAACCTTTCAGATTAGAGATTCTTCATTCTTGGTTCTTCCCCTTTTTGTGAACTTGAGCTGGCATGCACGCTCGAGTAAAAACTAATGATCCATTATAGATCAAATCCTCCGAAGTGTCAGATGAACATGCTCTTCACAGAAGAGATGTGGAAAATCTGACCTTTCGTGCCAAATAGTTAACATGTATAATTTCACATTCACTTACATTTAAATAGGGACATAAAAAAAATGCAGCAATATTGAAGATTCACAATATCAATCCTTTGTTTTGAATATTATTAAATACTAAGTCTTGCAGTGTATCTTTGAGTGAGTGAGTGTGTGTGAGTGTGTGTTGCTGAGACAGAGCTCCATGTACAATGGGAGTCTGAGCTACAATAAAGAATCTTACGTTCTGGCATATTTTGTAGCAGAAACAATCAAGTGGAGCCTCTGAAGGGAATCGATCACCTCTCCTCCTGGGTCTTTACCAGAGTGGAGCTGTTTAGAAACGCGGACATAAAACTTCTGGAGCTCCTCTTCCTGTATTTCTCTACAAAAACAAATGTATAAAATATTACCATGACAGTAACTAATTCTCTAAACAGCCATTCGTTTACTTTCTCGATCAGCATCTCATAACATGGATCGGAGTTGTGGTGAAAAGATATATTACATGTTGCAGCTTTATTATGACTTTAAATCACTTCTTTATACGACTAAATCAGGCTTTAGCAAACATAATAGTAAACTAGCCAAATTTCATACCTCGCCTGCTTGATCAAACTCTCTGTTCCGGGAGCGTACATACTGAAGCAGCAAAGCCAACCACATCAAAGTAACTTTCTCTAGAAACTATAAATCGAATATAATCATAATAAATATGAATGCTGATTACAGTCAAAAGTGTGTTTGTTGTGTCAAACCACATGACAGCTAGTTCCGGGTTTGAGTGATCACGTGATGCTAAAACCACTGCTCATTGGTCGCTTTAAATTAGCATGTTGGGCTGTCACGTGTTGGTAAGAGCTGAGTGTGCAGAGTAGTGCTGGGAAAATCGGGTTATTTTGTTGACTTGGTGATATCTCATTCATCAGAATGAACATTTTTTTTGTTCATTTGAAATAAAATACATTTTGAATCATCAGATCCTCCAATAATTTATACAGGTATATATATAACTGCATAGCGTCTATGGGAGTCACGTGATGAAAGAACGAACGACTCGAATTAGAGTCGAGAACAAGCCATCACTAATGCAGAGCTCTGATGCTGCTTATTAATGCAAACACTCCTGTGGGAAATGACCAGATCTGCGGTTTCTCATATACTCCACCCAACCCATGTGGTACCAGCACTCATATACACACGTCACACACACACACAGGTGCATCTCAATAAATTAGAGTATCATTAAAAAGTTGATTTATTTTAGTAATTAAAAAAAAATGTGAATCTTGTATATTATATAGATTCATCACACACAGACTGATATATTTAAAGTGTTTATTTCTTTTCATTTTGATGATTTTATAGCTTACAGCTAATGAAAACCCAAAATTAGAATATTGTGAAAAAGTTCAATATTGGAGACTTGTGGTGTCAAACTCTAATCAGCTCATTAAATCCAATCAGGTTTCCTGAGCCTTCAAATAGTGTCTCAGTCTGGTTCAGGCTACACAATCATGGGGGAAAACTGCTGACTTGACAGTTGTCCAGAAGACGATCATGGACACCCTGCACATGGAGGGTAAGACACAAAAGGTCATTGCTAAAGAAGCTGCTGTTCACAGAGTGCTGTGTCCAAGCACATTAATGGAAAGTTGAATGGAAGGAAATAATGTGGTAGAAAAAGGTGAAACGAAGCCTATTTAAGAATTTGGGAGATTCACAAAAAGTGGACTGCAGCTGGAGTCAGTGCTTCAAGAGCCTCCACACACAGATGTATCCATGAGCTACAACTGACGCATTCCTTGTGTCAAGCCACTTCTGAACCAGAGACAATGTCAGAGATGTCTTACCAGGGCAAAGGACAAAAAGGACTGGACTGTTGCTCAGTGGGCCGAAGGCGTCTTTTCAGATGTTTCACACTGGTCTTACCTTAATCATACTGGTCACTAAGCATGATCAACTTTTCTCTTCATAAAACAAATTCACTAGATGATTATCTGCTTAGTTCACCTTCAGAGCAACATGAAGGAAGATTAAAAGCTAAAGGTTGCTGTTGCTTTCCAGGTATTTCTGGTTATATACAAAAAAAAAAAAAAAAAAAAAGAGCCCTGATTTGCAAAGTTCACTTTATTAACACAACTTGATAATACTCGAGTCCTAAGATTTGTGTAATTCATGGTTTACACTTTTAGAATAATATGTGGTAAGTAATCCACTACGTTTGGAATAAAGACAAGCAAATCCTACACACACACAATTTTGCATTATTTTAGACTTCAGAAAAAATGTTCATTGTACTGTATGAGTGTGTTGAAAAAAAAAAAAAAATAATAATAATACAAAAACAAAAAAAAATAAAGGAGAGAAAAGTGAGGGAACAGGATGCCTTAGATATCTCAAACCTTTTAATAGGCTGTGGTCACATTTCAGCATTTCCTAGCGCTTTCCACAAGGCAGTAAAGAGGACAGACAAGAGTTGAACATGTGCATAGAGAAAATGCATTACAATAAAACCGATTTCGTTGTAATCAGAATGAATTTGAGGAAAAAAAAAAAAAAAAAAACAGATGACAAAATAGAATTAAAGGAGGAAATACCATGGTATACAATATATTCAAATTTTTGCATGAGTGAAACATTTCTGAAGAAATGACGTATGAATATAAAAAAATAGTTCCTTTCAGACATCAGCCATTAACTACATATCTTTTATCAGGCATTTTACAGTCCAAATAAGGATTCTCTAAACTTTATAAGAATATACAGAGCACAGTTTGGTGGTGCTCAGACAAACGGTTTGAACAAACAGCCCTATACGGACACAGTGACTATTCATAATGTGCTTTGTTAATAAACTCGGTAAGAAAGCTAATCATGACACTGTTGTAGCCCTGTTTCAGCTGCGTGATTTTTTTTGTCCTTTATATTTCGGAAATAACAAAGAAAGCAACGTCTACAACAATCTTTTTTGTGTCAGGTTGCATGAAAATATCAGATAAATACTACTGAATGAATGACAGGAGCGTTATAATAATGGCTTTTAAAGACATTTGCATTTGAGCGAGGACTAACAGGGTTTGTATACAATCAGTAAAGGTCCTACAAACTAAGAAGTGAAAAGAAAACGTGCATCAGTTTATTATTATTTTTTTTTAATTATATAAATGTTTAGTGTATAAACACTTGCATAAGCTACTATGCATAAAACACCAAAAGCACACAAAATCAAAAACATGAGTTGCTGCAGGGAAAAAAAACCCCAATAGAATCATTGATAGAAACATTTTGTTAAAAAGGGATGCAAAACTGTTTGAGAGGCAGTGAAACATTCCTTTAGTGGATTTAAGGAGAAATTCAACTCTATAACCAAGTGCTTCTTTATTACTTCAAGGTTTTAAAGCCGTACTGCTCTTAATGCTCATTTGAAATAAATGCAAGAGTAATGTAAAACAGAACAGTGTGATTGTTCTCATTTGGAGTAGATTTACTGATCAAAAGGAGCATTAAAGGAAATATTAAAAAGGCAGAAACAATACATTTATTACATAGAAAAATGATTTCCTGACTATTTTTTACCTCCTTCCACACCTCTCCTGCCCCACATTGCCCTTATGAAGGCGAACTTATTTTGATTTACCGCTAAAATTGATCATTTCTGTCTTATAAGAAATATGTTTGATGTTTGTTTTGATCACAACGCATTAACCAAACCCTGATTACGTTTCTAGTATCGTTCGGTCAGTCTGGACAGTGTTATGTCGTTTAAAGAGTGAAAAAGCTTCAGTGTTTTAACTCCCAAAGCAGCAGGTAGTAGAGTTCGAAGCAGTATCTTTTGCTACAGAGCTCAAGGCACTAATCAAGTGGATATACATTTGGTCTTTTTGAGTGTTTTCTTAGGTTACATGTATTGCAAGTCTTTTCAGATGCTTATTTATTAAATGTCACGTGGAAACTGACACCACTCGGTTAGCGATTGTCAAAGAACCGCATTTGTACTTTAGTAGTAAAAATGTCATGTTTAACAAAATGAGTTGCTTAGAAAATCAGAAGAAAAAAAATGAGAACGTTTTATATAAGGTGTTTAACATTCATTAGGTTCCTCCCAGCATCATCCTAAGGTCATGAAAAGAGTGGAAATGTCGCCGCTCTAATTAATAATGAATATTAATCGTTACATTCTTGGGTCTTAAGAAATAAAAATATTTGGTTGTCAGTAGCCCCTCATAATCATGAAATATTCCAGCATTTTCAGAGTTTGTGTGTATATGGCTCAATTTTTTATTTAATAAACACATGGCCAACTGTATGTCTATCCCTAATGTGAACGGAAGGATTTTAACTTCGAAATGAGTTATTTCCTCTGGGTAAAGAAATCGTAGGTATTTAGTTAAGAGGGATCCATGAACAACGAGAGAAAAAAAAAAAAAAAAAAAGCTACATACATTCGTTGAGTTTGCTTTACATTTGCAGAGTTACTTCCCGAAAAGACATGTGCTAGACATTTCTCTTTACAACACCTAAATATGCAAGGTAATAGCCCACCATAGAAAAATACTTTAGAGCATGTTAAAAAGTTCAAGGCTGAAAAAAATAAAATAAAATAAAATATCAGACCTTGAAATGTTCGATCAATTTTTTTTTTTTGTGAAATAGCGTAAGGTTTAGTTATAACAATCCAATTTGAACTGATCGTGTTTCTAACCCATGCTTATAGCACAGAATCATAAATAAATCCAAGATTCCCCTGGAGATGATGGAAACCCGTGAGAACCGAGCCTCCGATCAGCTTAATACGTAATGCTTCAATTCTGAGAGGCCAGTGCTCCCATACAGAAGTAGCTGCTTCATTATCATTTTTTATTGGTCCCACCCCAACCCAGAGTAAATACTACTTTTGACTGTACCTTGTGAGGAACTACATGACAGCACACTGCTTTGTGTGTGCATTCACCTCTCCAATAGCTTTACAGGACCGTCCCAATCCTCTTTTCAAAAAAAAAAAAAAAAAAAAAAAAAAAAGCGCTTCAAAAATTAAAACTGTCTTCTTGTTTGCTTTATTTTTTTTAAGGCTTAAAGGACAATGCGTTTAGCTCTTATCTGCCCTTGATACGCACAGGTTCGTTCTCTCACAAATAATCTTAAATTCTTGATAAAAGAAAACAAAAAAAATCCAAATTCAAATTCCCCTCAATAACAATGGCACATTGTGCTAACACTATTAGTTGGGGGTGGGGGGGCTTGCATTAACCATCTTCACTCACTCGCTCCCTCCTTCAGTCACTGGCCTCTGGAGTCATCGCCACAATGACGGGCTGGGGGACCGACACCATGCCTTCATTCTCAATCTTGGGCCGTTTGGTCTCTGGCTCTTGCGGACCTGCCTCCTCCATCTCCATGCTGGAGGGTCTGTTCACTAGCACAGGGGGTGAGGTGGAGGCCTGTGCTGCCAGGATCTGAAGAGGGTTGGTGAGTGCTGAAAAACAAGGAGGAATGATGATAAGTGTTATATCCTAGAGGCGTAAACCAACTATACCAGTCTACAGCCGTCCTCTATTTACCAATAATATGCAATCACATCTTCCACGTATCACCGATGGCATGGCTGGTAGCATTCAAAGGCTCCCTCTTTTTAAACTGAACCCGAGTGAGAATACAAAACCCCATATGTGTGTATTCTGGATATCAGGTAGCAATTTCTTTCTACAGTTACCCCCCACAACACACAATCTGAGTCAATAGACAGAAATAAAATATACTGTGACATAATGACCAGAAAGAATTCTGCTTGCCAAATGTTTTCAACTAGTCATATATAGTAATCCATTCATTTTTATTTATAGCCGGCCACGTTTTTGGACGATTCATCTCATTTCTGTGTGTTTATGTTAGAAACGGTTTTGTCCCTAGATTTGCTGATTATTTGCAAGGGGAGAACTAAAATAACCAATTCTGCCTCTCAAAACTGGGTAAACAATATTAAACTCTATTGCCAAAAAACCTAATCCTTCTCCACTTTTCTTGGCTTTTTCACTCGATTTTAGATGCAGGAGTAGTTTGCTGGTTACGTGTAAACATTTTGCAGCTTCATAAAAATTGTGTCAAACTGGAAAAAAAAAATAATTCTTATAAATTAATTAGAAACTTTAGCTCCAGTCTTAAACAGTCTGACATTTTCTCAGTCTGATTTTTAGGGCAATAAAACATGTAAAAGCTTTTTCAGTACAGGGCTTTTCAGTTCGGTACACATGCAAAACTTCGGTGCACCGTATGCAATCTTTTTTACAGTATTACAGTATTAATTATTGTATTTTTTATGAAATATATATATATATATATATATATATATATATATATATATATATATATATATATATAATTTAACCAAGCAGGCATTTTATTTAAAATTATTAAAAAAAAAATCTAAACTGTTCATTAAACTCATTAATAAAAATATAATTATTAATTATAAAATGAAGTAAAATGTTACTGTACAGTACATGTACTCACTATAAATGTGATACAGTGTATAGTATTTCTACAAATTTACACAAGATTTATCTTCCTATATTATTTCAAATGTGTTCTGTGTGTGTTTAAAGTGTGTGAGTATGATTTATGGCTTAAACAATAAAAAAAAAAAAAAAAAAAAAAAAAAAATTGGGGTGATGTTCATTTATCACGGTTTTGCGTTTTAAAAAACTTTACCTGTATTACTGTATATACATACATATACAAACATACTCAATTCATTTTAATGCAAATTCATTTTAACAGCACTAATTTTATTTACGCACGATTAATGCATTTCTACTTGCCAATTTTATAAAAAAATATAAATTAAAACCTTAAATGTGACACATTTATTCACATCATTTCTTTACTCATATACAAAAACTCCACCAAAAACTTGTGTATAGTAAATAAAATTTCTTTTAATCACTAAACATTTGATTTACTAATGCGGCAAGTCTCAAAATAAGCACCAAAATCCACCATGATGCACACATCCGCCAGTTAAAACCATCCGGTTAGAAAAATAGCAAAAGTTCCGTATGGTGTCCTGATCATCATCATCATCATCATCATCATCATCATCTTTTTTTGGCTGCTTCTGTTAGGGGTCGCCACAGTAAAACTCCATACTACTCTGTCCTCTACATCTGCCTCTTCAAACCAACTATCTGCATGTCTTCCCTCACCTCCCTCCTGGTGGCTCCATCCTCAACATTCTCCTACCGATATACCCCATGTCCCTCCTCTGCACATGTCCAAACCATCTCAATCTCGCCTCCCTCACCTTGTCTCCAAAACGTCCTACATGCACTGTCACTCTAATAAACTCATTTCTCATCCTGTCCATCCTCATCACTCCCAACGAAAACCTCAACATCTTCAGCTCTGCTACCTCCAGCTCCACCTCCTGTCTTTTACTCAATGCCACTGTCTCTAAACCATACAACATCACAGGTCTCACCACCGTCCTATAAACTTTCCCTTTCACTCTTGCAGATACTCTTCTATCACAAATCACCTCTTCCACTCTTCTCCACCCAACTATGGTTTGGATCACAGTGACTGAAAATGCACAAAATTTGACTTCCTTCTGTTTGGAATCTATAAATATCAGCAGCACAAATTCAGCACATATTTGATTGCGTATGTGATTTATATTGATTGCACGAGACCTGACAGGATTCACATTTTTACTGTACAAGTGTCCTTTTTTTTTTTTCTTAGTTGTTCATCCATTTTCAAAATGTATAATTTTTTGTTTTGCTCTGTACGTATACACTCCAATTGAAGGTTCACGAGATTCACATTTGACCTGTTTTAGAGAACTAGTTGATTATTGGTTGATCTGGTGCCGTACGCTCTCCTTCATTAGTAAAATGTAACATTCATTTGCACAATTCATCAATTCAAGTCACATTTACAAAATAAATTAAATTTAAAACATTTTAGATGACAGATGACAATTGGTTTAACCATTTTGCATTCAATGACTCGTGCAATGTACTGATGCCGACATGTTTTGGAGGTTAAAACTATTTAGCTATAAACAGAATAATATATTTTGATCAACATAAACAAAACCCACTGATAATGTAGGGAACAGCAGACACTTGTACACAAATGACTAAATGATGTGGAGATTGAACAAGTAGTTTTGATCATTTCATTTCTGATCTGAGAAAAGCTCCAAAGCAACTGAGAAAAACTGTAAATTGCGATTATATATATATATATATATATATATATATATATAAATAAAGGGTTTTTTTAATTAAATACAATATGCGGAAATCTACTCTTATCCAAAATAAGTGTACCATAAGCGTTGGGCGAGATGGTAGTGGTGGGCAGAGCGTGTTTGCCGTTCTGTGTGATGGTCTGGACCGGGAGCTGGTGCTGCCCCAAAGGCATAGAAGTCGCTTGGAGAACAGTGTAACTCTGCTGCCCTCTAGAGGCTGAACTCAAGTGGCTCCCCACAGACTGAATCACTCGACTGCCTGCAGGAATGGAGGTTGGTGCTGCCATCTCCTCTACAGCACCTTCATAAAGAGATGAAAAGCAAAAAAAGCTTTGGTCAACATTAGGATTCTTTCTAATCAACACAGGGCATGGTGGAAATGCTACCTCTGTGTTCTCCAGAACTTTCTGTGGCGGTCATCGAGCCAACGTTGGCCAGGACGTATCCGTTGGCAGAGCTGGTGGTGGCGTTGAGAACGCGCACCATGGTGACGCCTGGAGCTTGTTGGAGCACGTGCACGGCCTGACCTGAGACTTGCTGGGAGGTGAGGATGGAGGCTGGCATGTAGGCCACAGGCTTTGCCACTGCTGTCGAAGACTGAGAAGGCATGGCCACGATCACAGGCTGCGCACTCACTGGAGAACCTGGCATACACACAGAGACATGATCTATACAGAGCACCAGGGCATGTCAAGATGGAACACACAAGATGTCTGAGACTCACCTGGGGCGCTCTGTGAGTATCTGAACTCGGGCACAGATGCCAGCTTGGTGTTGAACTCATGCTCATGGGAAATTGGGGAACCCTCTCGAGACAGACACTCAGGAGTCTGCAGGCCGCTCGAGTTAGGAGACAGAAGGCCGGAGTGGGTGGGCGAGGCTGGAGCGCTCCTGAAAGCAGCACAACACATCAATCACAAGTACACACACAGGCATAAACATAAACAAAGCCCCATGCATGACCTACAGCTCTCTATGTAGTATGGTGTAAACAGAGGTCACACTGTGAATGCAAGCAACCACATCCTGACATGTCTCTCACACACACACACACACTCTGCAGAAGGTGACTAGCACCATGTAGATTAGAATTCTCTGCATGACATAGATAGATAGATAGATACTTTAGAGAAATGACACCCAAGATGCCTGAAATGGCTCAATTGGAGTAATTAGCTTATACAGATCAGACTTACTTTGTTCTGCCAATCAAAAAAGAGCAGCAGGAAAAGAGGGGAAAAAAGGAAATGAGAACTCTGTGTCTGTGTGTGTGTGTGTGTGTGTGTGGGCTATAAAAAGCCATTTAGGTTCCAGGAATTAATTGCTGATAAAATGTATGCATAGTTTATGCATAAATATTTTAATATTATTTTTTATTATTTATTTAAGAACAGAAATACTTTGTGATGCTGTAATAAATCTTTAAAGATTTAACTTTTCATGCTTTAATTGTTTTATAATCCTCATACAATATCAGGTTAAAAAGAAAACTTTTTTTTTTGGACAATTTTATTTCCTATATAAAAAGAGTTACTGGGTGAGGAAATGTTTAGGAAATGATTAGGAATGTGATCCAGTTTTTATGTCTTAGACATTAATATTGAAGATATTCTGAGTAGTTGCTCTGACAACCTGAACAAGTGTGTGTGTTAAACGGTTAAAACCCTAGGAGTAATTTTTTCACCTTGAGGAAAGAGGGCCGAACGGTGTTCTGAAGCAGGAGACTCCTCTCTGACGGCGTTTACGGAACGACTGCTCCACCAACTTGGCCTCTGACGAGGGGTCGACGCGCCAGAATGACCCTTTTCCCGGCTCCTCCTGGGAGCGTGGCACTTTGATGAAGTAGCGGTTCAGCGACAGGTTGTGCCTGATGGAGTTCTGCACACAATCGAGCAGGTCAGAGATGAAAGACTGATAGAGCAAGAGACACACTTATTGATGTTTAAGTCAGAACTGACCTGCCAGCCCTTATCCGCAGTCCTGTAGTAGGGGTAATTCTTGGTTATGTGGGCGTAGATGCCACTTAGTGTCAGCTGTCGGTCTGGAGCCGAAGATATGGCCTGCACTATCAGCTGTGCGTACGAGTACGGGGGCTTGGACTCATCCTATGAAAGAACACATGCAAGACATTGTCAAGACAAACTTTTTTTTTTGTCTGTTGTTTTATTAGTGGGGCCAATAGAAGTTTTATTTTCAGCAATGAAGGAAAACTTTTAAAGGATGTCTATAGAAGTGTTACCTCAGAAACTTTATTATCTAGATTATTCCCACCAGCTCCCTGACCACTGCAACCACCAATAAAACTGAACTCCACCTAAAAAGTCCCTGAACCTGAAATTTCAACTTGTGATAGTCTTCTCAACTCCCAGTTTAATCTTCAGTTATGTCAAATAAGCATTACCACTCACACAGTAAAACAGTGTGACGTTCCCCATCACTACTTTTAAATAAATGTGTTGTTGTGCAGTATTGGATTTAGATCAGTTAATGTGCACACAGTACTTAATTAACTTAGGCCATACTAATTACTGCATTGAGAGGCTAATCAGCGTTACTAATGTTAGTCAGCTAGCTGGTTGGAAATTTTAATCCTGAAACGTATACCCCCCCCGCCCCCCAAACTCCCCCCCAAGCTGAGACGTGACATTATTACAACTCACTAATTACCACTTACTAGGAACAATGAACACAGCTTACATGTGTAAATCTGTGAACTTGGAAAAGCCAAAAGGAAAAACAGGTCTGGACATCTCTGAGCTAGACATGTCAAAACACTTTTAGATAAATCAGGATTCAAGATACTCTCTATTTATTCCAACGATGTCAGATAAGTAAATGATTACTGACCTTGGGGCTGTCTCTATCTGACACCTCTGTGCGATGCTCCGATACAGCTTTGGCTGCATACTCGGCCGCCAACTGCAGGTCAGAGGTTATGTTGCGTCCGTAGCGGTAGCCAGATGAGCCTGCACCCCGAGGACTAACTGGACAAGAGTTAGGTACACTGAAAAACAAAAGAAGGAAAGAAAAAAAAACATTAGCCTTTACTGTGCTAGCATATGATGAAGCTTTTTTAGTGAGACTGATTGATTCCAAAAGTTCCAAGATAATCAAAAAAATTCAGCAGAGCAGATTTATAGCTTGTTCACAGTGCTAAAAGATTACAAGATTACAACAAAACACCTCAGTGCATGTTGGTGAATGAGAAAGCGATTAGAAGAGAATGGTCAGACTGGATAAACGCAATAGTGGGCCCTGCTTTTCACACCCAGGCCTTCAGTGGTGTCCTACCTTAATCAATCCACCTCTTAATAACATTGTTATGACACCACGTCTATGGAAACCATTAATATAATACAGAAATGCAGTATAACAGAGCACTGCATCCCAAACAAGTATCTCATGCAGTGAGAAAAATGCCATTACTAAAGCAAAAAGAAAAAAACCTAAATAACACAATAAGAAGTCTCCTTTCACTGCAGCCTAGTTGCACAGCCCCAGTGTTTTGTGCAAATTCTGTCTTTAAATGAACATTCCTTATTATGTCCAGCTTTACTTGAAAAGTCTTGTCACTGTCAAATGAATCAGTCATCGATTGTGGAATTGAAAAAAAGCTATCAAATCCACATAAATATATTTGAGCTTGTGCCAATTTGCAAGCTCGGACTGGTGCGCTTTCTGACCATCCAATCAAAGAACGTGAAATTGGTGACATTATTGGATGCCTGCTAGATGGCCTCGGAGTGGCAAAGCATTGGTTAAAGCAAAAACCTTCAGCTGCACACTGCGAGCGCCTGTAGTGTTCATTTTTGAAGACCTCATGGCAGATTTGGACCCTGGCAACACGTGATGTAATGCCTAAAATCTGACTGGATAAAAACTCCAAAGTAAACAGACCGCACCAAAAAGAAGCACTATGAAATGGAGAATAGACTACTGAGAATAATTTTAGATATATTCGTGGACAGAAACACTTAAAATGTTTAAGTAAGTGATTCTGATTAAGTTGAGGCCCGAGGAGAAGGTCTTGTTGGCCTTGACTGCCCCCCACTGGTCAAATGGAGTAAATCAGAAGGTAGCGAGTTCACTGCTGGGCCAATGAGCAAGGCCCTTAACCCTCAACTGCTCCGTTGTAATAAAAAATAAATAAAAATTACTTTGTCACTCTGAATAAGGGCATCTTCCAAATAACAAATGTAAAGTCAGAGTAATCAGAGTAATCTTAGAGTCAGAGTAATCTTAGAAAACCAGTGATGTCTTTCAAACGTATATACACAATTGACATTTAAAATCAAATAAATGTATTTTTGTATTATACTTAAAGTAGCACCTCATTGTGTACACACACACACACACACACACGCACGCACACGCACACAGTCACTCCTCTTTTCTGTTGCCACTCAATAAAAAAAAAGCATGCAAACGTCCAGCAGATGGCTCTAATCCTTTCAAAATCGACACTATAAACAAATGTGGTTTCCTGGAACAACATTCTCCAAGTGCTTGTGATTTTCATCTAGGCTCTGGAGTACAGAGAAGTTTGCACACACCCTACTAGATTCTACCTTCAGCTATTGTTTACAGTCAACTGATTTATTGCAGAATTACTAAACTGTCTTATGTGTGTTAGTGTATATGTATGTAGTGTTTAGGCCTCAGAGGAATACTCCCCCTTATGATATATCCAGAGACGTTGGTGCGGCCCTGCCCTTCCTGTGAGCGTCTCTGTGCTATTAAGTCACATCATCTCCTATTTGTTTGACAGATTCTGTTACATCGCTGTTAAATTAGACACCAGGGCATGCACCACCCCTCTACCCTCCCCTAACACACACAACGTTATTTTTACTGCTGCCTTGTGTTCGGAGTGTAGCAGGCTGCCAGAAGAAGCAGTGTAGGGTCAGAGTTGTTGTTGTTCTGCTGCCTTGATGTGGGCGGAGAGAAGAGAGCTTGGTAAGGAAGAAAGCCTTTGTCTGGCGGAAGAGGGCACAGTCAGCGTGTGGGGTTGAAGTCCAGGCTTAAAGCAGTCCTTTCATAAACAACTGGACCCAATAAAAATGCAACAACATCCCATGAACCGGTTCTGAGCAACAAAAAGCACCCCTTTACAGCAGATACAGAACGCTCAGTCAGAAAAATACAGTATGTATGACCAGAAGCTATCCTGTCAAAACTAATATGTTGAAACATAAAATATAAAAGAGTGCCACATGTGCAATGTAATGAGTCGTCCTCAAAAATCTGAACAGTATTCCCACCATTTGGCATGAGCCGTAAACAGTCACTAAAGAGGCTGCAATATGTAGCCACTACATCATTATTAAAAGTGATTTATGCATTTTTTTTTTGTTCCTTCTCATCAGCCAGGAAAGGCTGGAATTACTGGTCAAGGAAAGCTCAGCTAGAACTTCTGTACAACCAAGCCACAGCAGCGCCACCAATGATTGGGCATAAAAACAATACTTGAAATGTTAAGCCTGATTTCTTCTTAGCCCTCAGCCCCCTTGTTGATGAGGTGGATTATTTAATCCATTACCATTACTGTCTAAATACTTCCAAAGGGAGAAACCAAACACAGACAGACTACTTTATGCGAAGATGCACCACAAAATCGACACAGCCATATGTTTAGTGTTTAACGTTTCTGTTGATTATACTTTGGATTTGGAGGACACACGGCATAAACCTGCTCATGTATTTTGAACCTGAAACACTACAAAACTATAAAACAAATTGTATGACGCATTCCGGGAGGCGTTTACTTTCCGTCTCCTTGAACTGCTGCAGTCGCGAGTGCATGATCTGTCGAACAAATTCGATCTGAACATTGTACACAACTTAAACAATCATAGGTCACATGACTGAAAATACCTCGTTTTCTAATATTTCTGTTTTCTCAGTCCACAGTGCAATGCAGCAAAAAGTGCTCCTGAATGTAGCCACTTGGGTTACAAGTAGATCCTTGTTTTACTTACATTACCGAAATGCTTCCAACAGTCTCTCTCTCTCTCTCTCTCTCTCTCTCTCTCTCTCTCTCTCTCTCTCTCTCTCTCTCTCTCTCTCAAAAATAGCAGTGTGTCATTTTACTGAGAACCCAAAAAATTTTAATTCTTAGCCTGAAGACTCAAAGGACAATGTTTTAAAGCACAGGGACGCAAGACTCCTTCCTGAATTGTTCAATACATGTCTTACAAAAATAAACTCCCCAAAATAACTACATGAAATTACAGTCCAGTCAGATTTAGGACGAGGGGGAAAAAGTACATGGTCAAAAAGACAAATCATCATTCTTCACTGTCCACAGTTTACAGCTTTTCCACCGGTTGGCGTTTTCAGTAGTGGTGTGAAGCTTATAATAAAATCAATGATGCTGCACACAGGTTATTTAAGTGGGTAAAAAAAGAGGTAAGGTTCAACACCTCACTCAGGATTCCAAAAGTTTCTCTCATTCAATGATTTACAAAGGAAACCTCTTTTATGGCTTAATAATTAACTCCGTGAACAGGACACTTCTAAACAAAACTGTGCTCCGTTCCACAAACGATGATCCACAAGTTCCATTTAATTCCCAAACCAAACCAAATACAAAATTAAAGAACAAACAAATAAAAATCCCCCAACAATAAAGTTCACGACTTCCAAGTGTGTAAAATTCCAGATTTTTAATACATCAGCTGTTTTTATCCAGCAGATAGTGGGGTTAAAATGTATCCCATCTGCCTTCTATCTGTTAATCTCCAAACCTGACTGGCTCAACTGATGCGAAAAAAAGACACACTAACAAAAACACACATACTCAGCAGTGGAAAACTTGTCAGACTGGCTGACAAAAAAAAAAACCCTTTTTGCTCTAGCTAGAGGAGGGTTGACAAGAAAGCAGGAAGCGTAGTGGTGAGCATGCACGTTGTTTGTTTTGGGTGTAGGGGTTGACCGAGAAAGGGAGGCTGGGGGAGGCTACTAGGAGCCCTCGGAAAAAGGAAACTATCCGTCGTTGAAGAAGAGAGAGAGAGAGAGAGAGAGAAAAAAAAAAAAAAAACACAACATTTGCTGGTCCACCAATCAGAACACTCGGAGCTCTGCACACGCCATATATGGAACGCGCACACGCGCAAACACACGCGCAGCTTGCAGTCACGGTCACACGCGGTGCAGGGAGGCGGAGGGGCCGCCGGGGGCAGACTTCCCTTCTGCATGAACAGGCTGAATGAAACACTGGGAATGTGTTTGGAAAAACCAAAATACATTCCCTGCTGAGCAAAATGAAGCCTAACAACTAGGAAAAACAGCCCTTAAGTCTGACTCTCAGATTGAAGGAAAAATTAAATCCAAAACTGATTCACGAACACTTTGAATGCAAAGAGTTTCATCATTGCGCATAGGTTATATATATAAAAAATAAAAACCCTCTGCCTGTGTACTGTGTAATCTTTTAATAATGTGTTACTGTATTATTGACAGTAAACTCTGGCCTTTGTAAATTAGTCTGGTACAAAATACACAATTAAGATGAACTCTTTGACTGGATTATTCCTTCACTCGAAAGCACGTTACACACAATTACACGTTTTCAGTTTCCCCTATAAATCTCAGATTAATGGCAATTACACAATAATCTGTAGAATACCCAATTCTGATTGGTTGGTAGAAACTGGTCAGATTAATCACTCGTTTAAAATTGACATGCTGCCTGTGAACAACTGTGACCATAACCGTAAATATACAGTCACAGTTGCATACAGGATGAAACAGCAGATGTGGCACAGATCACAATACTTTATTTGATTTAAAGAAGGCAGAGTTCCAGAGCTACAGAACAACCTGCATATCAAAACAACTAACTGTTGTTTTGATTCTTTTTAGTCAAACTTTGCACTGCAAACAGCACTGAAAGCTTTAACAAGCGGCCATGGTATAATGCGGGACCACCCATGGCCAAGTGTGCGTTACACTATTGTAATGCTTTGTGTTGGGTGGTTCTTTGCCTCCACGTTTTGCATTCAAATGGCAAATCTCTTCCCTTGGTGAAATTATCTTTACATGATCTGACTCCTGAGAGGTAAGCAAAACGTTAATAAGATAATCTACTTCACATTTTAAAGAGAGGTAAATTCAGCTTCATCCTAAATCCTGAGACAATAGTCACGTGTGGCATTCTGTTGGGATAATTGATCACTCTTTCATTTTATGCCAATTTTTATCCATCTTTACAAAGTGTGTAAATGATTTTCTGTACATAAGCAGAAATAATGGACAATTCGATATGGACATATAGACAACATGCTTATTTTGAGGTGTCAGGGTACCATGCTTTGACATATAAAAAAAAAAAAAAAAAAACAAGCAAAGGATTAGACTTTAGACAGTATATTTACCCCTGGTCTGGGTTAAACTGAATCTTACGTAATATGATCTTTGCAGAAAAACAGCCAAGGCGAAATTACAAAGTTGCCTAGACAAAATAAAATTAGCTTCGGTAAAACCTACAAAGACATGCCGTTATCTGGCTGTGTTCCGGACTTTCCTAACGCATGCTCAAACCATGCAACAGCATCAGTCCTCTGACTTAATTGTGCATTTGGTAAACGTTACTCGCATGCAGCTTGTGGTTTGGCTTTGCCTTCAGTTAAGGAAAAATTACAGATGTGAGGTTTTATGCGAACATGTACTGCTTCACTCTGCTAAATATTTCAACTTTACCTGATAGTTCCTGTGGGTGAAGGCAGGGGACTCATCATGCTTCTGAAGTCGTTTTCAGGAATGGTGATTTTTAGTGGCGAGATCTGTGGGTACAGGGGTCTCACTGGGGACATGGGTGCCTCCTCCTTCAGCGTCTCCTTGTGGTACAGTGCAGTAAATTGAATCTTTATCACTGTGCTAGGAAAACGAAATGTGCACCTGGTGGAACAAAGAAAGGAATAGAACATGAAATGAAAAGCATTTATACATATTTATTCTATTTCTATTCTATAAAAACACCAAAGCAACAGCAATATCATGCGAGCTGTCAGGAAAAATCTTTCAGGAATATTATTTGGTGCTTTTACTGCTGCTGACATGTTCTCTGTTTATCATAATGGATTGGCACTTAAAAACCAAGTAATGACTGAACATACAATATACAGACAAAAGTGTTGGGACACCTGATTTTACTTTTTAGCCAAATGTGACTCTTTCCCAAAATGTTCCCAGACAGTTGGTACACAATTAAATAAATATCTTGACCCAAACCTGCTCCTGCCTGACAATGTCCATGTGCACAAAGAGAGCTTATTGGAGATTTGGTTCAATGGGTGTTTATTTAAAATGGTGATTGTTTTAGCTACGTAATGTAATTTTTTCCCCTTTTAGTACAACACTGTCATATTGTTACAAATGTTGTAATACAAATTGTATCACAATGTTGTTTTTTTTAAATGTTTAAAAGTTGTTGTTTTTTTAAAGCAGCTAATTAAATGAAGTGTTAAAGTTTGGGGTGTTGAAAAAGATTTTGATCAGTTTTTAATTTGGATAAATTATTATTATTATTTTTTTTTTCAGTCTTTAATAATTAGTTATTTATTATTAATAATTATTAATATGACCCTTATATATGCAGTGTGTACCAAGTTGATTTAATAGCTACAAGCTGATGTTCGACTTGAAATAAATGAACAAACGGAACATAGATTGAGTATTTTTAAGAGGTAAATGATGGCGGCTTCATTTTGCCTACACAAACATCCATTCGCTTGCAGAAAATAAAGCAATGATCTATGCCATGTAGTTCTGGTGGATTACTATTTAAAGTATCTATAGTTATATGGCAAAATACAGCCAGCGAGTTAAAGAAAACATTTATCTTACAGTCATTAGTCACACACATGTATGCGGTACAAAGCTGGTGTTTTTGTTAGTACTCTGAAGCCCTGTCATTATAGCATAAATACGTAGCAATATAATTACGATATTCAGTTTGATTTTACACATAAGATCTACTGCTCAGAAACCAGAGAGCAATCCCTGAAATAGCACTGCCAGAAAGCTTCCTTTGTGACCAATGCAGCATCTGGTCCTGCAAATCAAGAAATTTAACCCTGCAAGAAAGACAATTTGATAAATAATTTAAAGGCACTGTGACATGTAAAAATGTGAAGCTTCCTGCAAATAGATTTCAGCGAATAAAATGAGCTTGCACACATCTGTTGTCCCGAATCTTTCCTAAAGAATTCAGAAAGTGATTGAAGCATAAAATCATAAGCATATAAATAATAAGTTATTAG